>NC_137797.1:64197705-64272705 GCF_963383645.1 Muscardinus avellanarius
GGAATTACAAGCATGGGCCACCATGCCTGGCCTTACTACTATTATTACTTTGGTACTGGGGATTGAACCCAGGGAGTTCTGCCTCTAGCCACACCTCCAGCCCTATTTTATATTTTGGTACTAGATGTTAAACTCAGAGGCATTCTACCTCCAAGCTATACCCCAAGCCCTATTTTATTTTTTATTTTGAAACAGGGTCTCACTAAATTGGTTAAGGACCTTGCTAAATTGCTGAGACTGACCTCAAATAGTGTGTGTGTGTGTGTGTGTGTGTGTGTGTGTGTGTGTGTGTACTGGGATTGAATCCAGGGACATTCTATCTCTGAGCTACACCCCAGCTCTAAGTTTTTGTTTATTTTTTGTGGTACTAGGGATTGAACTCAAGGGCATTCTACCTGAGTTACACCCCCAGCCTTATTTTTTATTCTTTGTTTTGAAACAGGGCTCACTAATTGTGGAGGGCCTCACTAAGTAGCTAAGACTGGCTCCGAACCTGTGATCCTGTTCAGCCTCCCAAGCACCGGGGTTACAAGCGTGTGCCATCATGCACAGCTGACAGTAAAGTTTTAATGAAGAGCTAGCTATCATGGAAATGCAAATGAACAGTCCAATGAGACACCACTTTATACCAACAGAATGGTTATAATAAAAACGGGGCTTGGTGGGGCCCACCTGCAATCCCAGTATGTGGGAGGCTGAGACAGGAGGACCACAAGTTCAAGGTCAGCCTTAACTCAGCAATTTAGTGAGGTCCTCAGCAGCTTTAAAAAAAAATCTGGAGCCGGGTGTGGTGGCACACGCGTGTAATCCCAGCATTTGGGAGGCTAAGACAGAAGGATCGTGGTTCGTGGACAGCCTCAGCTACTTAGTGAGGCCCTTTCAAAAAATAAGGCTGGGGGTGTAGCTTGGAGATAGAATGCCCCTGGGTTTCATCCCCAGTACCACAAAAAAAAAAAAAAAAAGAGAGAGAGAGAGAGACAGACAGACGGACAGACAGACATAATAGCCAAGTACTGAAAAAAGAATATCTGGGAGAGGTCATAGAGTGTATATATTTATGGTGTGTGTGTGTATGTGTGTGTGGAGGGGTAGATACTAGGGATTCATTCCACCTCTCAAGTACATCCCCAGCCCTATTTCCTTTTTTGTGTGTTAATATTGGAAGCGTGTGTGTGTGTGTGTGTGTGTGTGTGTGTGTGTGTGTGGTATTGGGGTAGAATGCTCCTGGGTTCCATCTCCAGTACAAAAAAAAAAAAAAAAAAAAAAAAAAAAAACCTGGTGCTTGGGTGTAGCTCAAGGATAAGATGTGCACTTAGCACGCACAAGGCCAGGTATGCTCCTCAGCACCACCAAAAACAAAAGCAAAAACCAAGCTAATCACCAGCCAGGCTTGGTAGCACATACTTGTAATCTCAGTGCTTGAGAGGCTAAGACAGGAGGATCGCAGGTTCACAGCCAGCCTCAGCTGTGAGGCCCTCTGCAACTCAATGAGACCCTGTTTCAAAGTAAAGGATACAAAATGGGCTGGGGGTGAGCTGGGCGTGGTGGCGCATGCTTATATTCCCCGCGCTTGGGAGGCTGAGACAGGAGGATCACACAGGTTCGAAGCCAGCCTCAGCTACTTAGTGAGGCTCTCAGCAACTTAGTGAGACCCTGTTTCCAAATAAAGTATAAAATAGGTATAGGAGTATACCCCAGGGGCAGAAAAGCCCCTGGGTTCCACCCCTAGTACCAAAAAGAAAAAAAGGGCTGGGGATGTAACTCGGAGTTGGAATGCCCCTGGGTTCCATCCCCAGTTCCATCCTCCCCCAAAAAAACCCAAGCTAATGCTCATACAGGCTAACTAGAACAACAGCCCAGCTGTCAGTGGAGGTGACTACAGGGAACACGGCCCTTTGGGCAGCACAAGCCTATGGCTGTGCCCACTGTGCTACTAGTTTGTGGGTATATGCCAGTGCGGTTGCGCTTCATGTGAATCACTTCTTAGAACAGGAAAAGTTTTTCTGGTCTTTGAAGGTTCCATAGCTGAAGTCTGAGTGTGGCAGTCAGGCAGTTGCTTGGGAGAACCTAGCCAGGACACAGACTCCCCTGAGTGTGACTGTGTATCACCAAGCCCCACCTGTGCTTAGGAGGACATATGCCCTGGGAAGGAAACACAAAGTGAGACAGAATGGCAGCTAGAATAAAGAATCAGGCACGGTGGTGCTCGCCTGCGACCCCAGGACTTGGGAGACTGAGGCAGGAGGATTCCAAGTTTGAGAACAGCCTGAGTAACTTAGCAAGAATCTCAGCTGTTTCAAAACAAAACAAATTAACAAAATGGACCGGGCGTGGTGGCACGGGCGCACGCTTGTAATCCCCGTGCTTGGGAGGCTGTGACAGGAGGATCGTACAGGTTCAAAGCTGCCTCAGCTACTTAGTGAGGCTCTCAGCAACTTAGTGAGACCCTGTTTCCAAATAAAGTATAAAATAGGTCTGGGAGTATAGCCCAGAGGTAGAAAGACCCTGGGTTCCACTACCAGTACCACACACACACACACAAAGGACTGGGGGTGCTGGGCTCTCAGGGCTTGGGGGTAGCACCCGCCTGTAATCCTAGTACTTGGGATGCTGAGATAGGAGGATCCTAGGTTGAGGTCAGCATTGGCAACTTAGGAAGACCTTGTTTCCAAGTAAAAAATTAAACAAAAACTAGGGCTAGAAGCCCAACATGGTGGCTCATGCTTGTCATTCCAGTACTTGGAAAGCTGAGACAGGAAGATTACAGGTTTGTGGCCAACCTCAGCTAATTATGAGGCCCTCTGCAACTTAGTGAGACACTTTTTTTTTTTTTTTTTTTTTTTTTTTGGTGGTACTAGGGGTGGAACCCAGGGGCTTTTCTACCTCCCAGCTATACTCCCAGACCTATTTTATACTTTATTTGGAAAGAGGTCTTCACTAAGTGGCTGAGAACCTCACTATGTAGCTGAGGCTGGCTTTGAACCTGTGCAATTCTCCTGTCTCAGCCTCCCAAACACTGGGATTACAAGCATGTGGCACCATGCCTGGCCTAGACCCTGTTTCAAAATAAAATATAAAATAGGGCTGGAGGGTGTAGCTCAGAAGTAGGATGCCCCTGGGTTCAATACTCAGTACTAGCAATAAAAAAAAGGACTAAGACAGATGAACAGATGACTGCTATTAGAAAAATAAAGAAAATAACAAAAATAACAAATGTTGGTAAGGGTGTGCATAAATCCAAACCCTTGTATACTATTAGAATATAAAATGTGGCTGGGCATGGTGGCACACTCTTGCAATCCCAGGGCTTCGGAGGCTGAAACAGGAGGGTCACAGATTCTAAGCCAGCCTCAGCTATTAGTGAGGCTCTTAGCAACTTAGTGAGACCCTGTTTCCAAATAAAGTATAAAATAGGTCTAGGAGTATAGCCCAGAGGTAGAAAAGCCCCTGGGTTCCACCTCGAGTACCACAATAAATAAATAAATAAATAAAAGAATGTAAAATGTGTAGCCCTGTAGAAAATTGTATAGTGATTCCTCATAAAATTAGAAAGAAATTTATCATCTAATCCTGCAATTCTGCTTTAAAAAAATTTTATTTATTTATTTTTTTGTGGTATTGGGGATGGAACCCAGGGGCATTCTACCTCTGAACTACACCCCCAGCCCTATTTTTTATTCTGAAAAATTATTTTGAAAAATTATTTTGAAACAGCATCTCCCAAATGCTGGAATTAAAAGTGTGAGCCACCACGCTGGGCTGGATTTTTTGTTTCTGAAACAGTCTCGCTAGGTTGCTGAGGCTGGCCTCAAACTTGAGATTTTGTCTCAGCCACCCTCGTACTGGAATTATAGGCATGTGCCACCAGGCCCAAGTGACTCCTCTTTTTACTACTACAACTTGAACTAATAACAAAAACCATGGAAAAAACCTGGAGAGGTGAAGAAACTTGCCCAACATCACAGTTTACTCAAGGGGTAGTAGGGACTAGAATTTTAGGGTTACCTAGTCTGAGCTCCTGGGCTCAGATTCTCAGGGGAAATTTTTTTTTTTTTAATTTTGTTTCACAAGTGAAATAACAGTCAATTCACATGCTGATATGTGATTTTTTTTTTTTTTTTGGTCATACTGGGGAATGAATAAGAGGGAGAATTCTACCTTTGACCTATACCCCGAGCCTTTATTTATTTATTTACTTATTTACTTATTTATGTATGTATGCATAGCACTGGGGATTGGGCTTCAGAGCATTTTTCAATCTTAATTAATTAATTAATTTTTTTTTTTTTTTGTGTGTGTGTGTGTGTGTGTGTGTGTGTGTGGTGCTGGGGATTGAACCCAGGGGCATTCTACCTCTGAGCTACACCTACAGCCTGATTTTTTTTGTTCTTTATTTTGAAACGGGGTCTTACTGAGTTGCAGAGGGCCACACTAAGTAGCTGAAGCTGGCCATGAAACCAGATCCTCCTGTTTCAGCCTCCCAAATACTGGGATTACAAGTGTGCACCACTACACCCAGTGTATGTATGTATGTATGTATGTATGTACGTACGTATGTATTTGCGGTACTGGGGACGGAACCCAGGGGCATTCTGTCTCAAAGCTACCACCTCAGCCCCATTTTTTATTCTTTATTTTGAAACAGGGTCTCACTAGTCAGGCTTGGTGGCACACATTTGTAATCCCAGCATTTGAGAGGCTGAGATGGGAAGATCTGGGTTTGCAAACAGCCTCTATATAAATAGGTCTGGGAGTGTAGCCCGGAGGTAGAAGGGTTTCCAGGAACCCCAGTACCACCAAAAAAAAAAAAAAAAAAAAAAGAACTCTGGAGCCAGGTGTGGTGGCACATGCTTGTAATCCCTGTATTTTGGAGGCTGAAACAAGAGGCTCACAGGTTCAGATAGCCTCAGCTACTTAGTGAGGCCCTCCGCAACTTAGTTAAGACTCTGTTTCAAAATAAAGAATAAAAGCCGGGCGTGGTGGCACACGCTTCTAATCCCAGCATTTGGGAGGCTAAGACCGGAGGATTGTGGCTCGTGGACAGCCTCAGATACTTAGTGAGGCCCTCAGCAACTTAGTGAGACCCTATTTCAAAATAAAGAATTAAAAATAGGGCAGGGGGTGTAGCTCGGAGGGCGAATGCCTCTGGATCCCATCCCCAAATCTGCAAAAAAAAAAAAAAAAAAAAAAGAAAGAAAGAAAGAAAGAAAGAATAAAAAATAGAGTTAGGGGTAGAGCTCTGAGGTAGAATGTCCCTGGGTTCCATTCCCAGTATATATATATATATATATATATATATATATATATATATATATATATATATATATATCACACACACACACACACACGAGCTCCAGCAATACCCACTAGCAACTCAGGAGGCTGAGACAGGAGGACTGCAAGTGAAGATGAGCTTGGTCAACTTAGAGAGACCCTGTCTCAAAATAAAAAGGTCTGGAGATATAGCTCAGTGACAGAACATCTCTGGGTTTGGATGCCCAGTAGTAGGGTTGGGGGAGGAAGCAAAGGAAGAAAAAATAATGCAAACATGATAAATACTGGGAAAGGCCAAATATCCCAAGTTAAATGCAGTCTTGTCCATTTTTCCAAAGGAAACGGTTGTTAATGCCACGAGGAGTTAAATTATAACAACACATGCCAGGGAGATGATGTCAGGGAAGGTGTGGTCAGCCCTTTACAAGTATGAGATTCCTGTAGTTCCAAACATTTCCTCTTTCAGTCTCACCTATACTCTGACCTATCTACTGAAGCAACTCATTCAAACACTGTTAGCTCATTCAAACATTGTCAAGACTCTAGTACTAATATTTTTGTTGTAACTTTTTTTTTCTACCATTAAAAGTGATGGTTTTATTTTTTATTATTTTGTAGAACCAGGGATTGAACCCAAGGGCAATTTACCTCCGAGGTACATCTGTAGCCCTATTTTTTATTCTTTATTTTGAAACAAGGTCTTAAGTTGCAGAGGGTCTCACTAAGTAGCTGAGGCTGGCCTGCGATCCTCCTGTCTCAGCCTCCCAAGTACTGGGGTTACAAGTGTGTGCCACCACGCCCAGCTTCCAGCCCTACTTTTTAATTTTTTATTTGAAAACAGGGTCTCACTAAGTTACCAATGCTGACTTCAAACCTAGGATCCTCCTATCTCAGCCTCCCAAGTACTAGGATTATAGGCATGAACTACTACCAAGCCCTGCAAATGTAACTATTTTAATTGCAAAGAAATATGTGAAAGGTGGGCATGGTGGCGCACACTTGTAATCCCAGCATTCGGGAGGCCGAGACCAGAGGATCGTGGTTCGCAGACAGCCTCAGCTATAGAGAGACCCTCTGCAACTTAGTGAGACCCTGTTTAAAAAAAAATAGGGCAGGGGGTGTAGCTTGGAGGTCAAATGCCTGGGTTCCATCTCCAGACCTGCAAAAAAAAAAAAAAAAAAAAAAAAAAAGAAGAAAAAAGTGGAAATTTAACCCTACATTATGAGAAGAATCTCGCCAGTATCACATAAACACATAAAAAAATAAGAAGCTGGAAACCAGGTGTGGTGGCACCCACTTGTAATCCCTGCGCTTGGGAGGCTGAGACAGGAGGATCGCACAGGTTCAAAGCCAGCCTCAGATACTGAGTGAGGCTCTCAGCAATTTAGTGAGACCCTGTTTCCAAACAAAATATAAAATAGGTCTGGGAGTATAGCCCAGAGGTAGAAAAGCCCCTGAGTTCCACCCCCAGTACCACCAAAAAAAAAAAAAAAAAAGCTGGGAGTGGTGGTGCACACTTATAATTCCAGTGCTTGGGAGGCTAAGAGAGGAAGAGATTGCACAGGTTTGAAGCCAGTCTCAACTACTTATTGAGACTCTCAACAACTTACTGAGACCCTGTTCCCAAATAAAAGTATAAAATAGGTCTGGGAGTATAGCCCAGAGGTAGAAAGCCCCTGGGTTCCACCCTCAGTATCACACACACAAAAAAAAAAAGAAGATAAAATTAATACCATTTGCCGGGTATGGTGGCTCACGCTTGTAATCCCAGCATTTGGGAAGCTGAGACAGAGGATCTGGGTTCACAGACAGTCTTAGCTACTTAGTGAGGCCTTCTGCAACTTAATGAGACCTTGTTTCAAAAATTAAAAATTAAAAATAGGGCTGGGGTTTTATCTTGGAGGTAGAATGCCCCTAAGTTCCATCCCTAGTACCACCACCAAAAAAAAAAAAAATACCATTTATTTATTTATATGTGGTACTGAGGTTTGAACCCAGAGGCATTTTACCTCCAAGCTACGCCTCCAGCCTTTTTTAAATTTTTTTTTTTCTTGGAACAGGGTCTCGCTAGGTTCCTGAATCTCACTAAGTTGCTGAGGCTGGACTCAAACCTGTGATCCTCCTGTCTCAGCCTCCCAAATACTGGAATTACAAGCAGACACCATCATGCCTGATATTAATACCCTTTAATAAAAGCAAGTTACAAGAGTGGTATGCAAATAACAGCTTTTGAAACTAATGTCACTACCAATTATTTATTTACTACCAATTATTTATTATTCCTAAAATGAGAGGCGATGACTATAGCCAACAAGAAATTATAGTACAAAATTCTTAGCGGGGTAAAACACCTCTGGGTTCAATCCCAGTACCACCCCCCAAAGAAAATCTCATTATCTATATAAGTTAGTAGATATTTATAATTTGACTTTTTGAGTTATACCTCTGAATTATATTCCCAGTCCTACTTATCTTATTAATTAATTATTTATTTATGGGTCTGAGGATGGAACCCAGGGGCATTCGACCTCTGAGCTATACCCCCTGCCCTATTTTTTTTTTAGTTCTTTATTTTGAAACAGGGTCTCACTAAGTTGCAGAGGGCCTCACTAAGTAGCTGAGGCTATCCGTGAACCACGATCCTCCAGTCTCAGCCTCCCAAATGCTGGGATTACAAGTGTGCACCAACACGCCCAGCTTCTTTATGTTTGACGTCCTGAGAATTAAACCCAGGACATTTTATCTCAGAGCTACACCCACAGCTCTATCTTTTTACTCTTTTTGTTTTGTTTTGTGGTTCGTGGGGTTGAACCCAGAGGTATTCTACATTCAAGCTATACCCTGCCCCATTTTATTTCTTATTTGGAAACAGAGTCTCACTAGATTGATAAAAGTTTCAGTACTTGCTGAGACTGAACCTGCGATCCTCCTGTCTCAGCCTCCCAAGTACTGGGATTATAAGCATGCATGCGCTACTACGTCCAGCTCCTATTTTATTTTTTATTTTGAAACAGGGTCTCACTAAGTTACTGAGACTAAATGCAAACCTGCAATCCTCCTGTCTTAGCCTCTCAAATACTGGGATTACATACATGTGTCACCACACCCTGATTCAAGAATTCTTGACAAATACTTTTTCTTTTTTTGTGGTACTCAGGATGGAACCTAGGAGCATTCTACCTCTGAGCTAACCCCAGCCTTATATTTAGTCTTTAGTTTGAAATAGGGTCTCACTGAGTTGCAAAGGGCATCACTAAGTAGTAGCTGAGGCTGTCCACAAATCGAGATCCGCCTGTCTCAGCCTCCTGAATGCTAGTATTACAAGCATGCACCACCACTCTAGCCTGACAAATACTTATTATGTATCTACTGCCTGATGTGGTGGCACACACTTGTAACCCCAGTACTTGGGAGGCTAAGATAGGAGGATCACAGGTTTGTGGCCAGCCTCAGCTACTTAGTGAGGCCCTCCACAAACCTAGTGAGACTCTGTTTCAAAATAAAGAATAAAAGCCAGGCCAGGTGTGGTGGCGCACACTTATAATCCCCGTGCTTGGGAGGCGGAGACAGAAGGATCGCACTGGTTCAAAGCCAGCCTCTCTGCCTTAAGAGACCCTGTTTCCAAATAAAATATAAAATAGGTCTGGGAGTGCAGCCCAGAGGTAGAAGGGTTCCATCCCCAGTACCACAAGAAAGAAAGAAAGAAAGAAAGAAAGAAAGAAAGAAAGAAAGAAAGAAAGAAAGAAAGAAAGAAAGAAAGAGGAAGGGGAAAGGGAAAGGGAAAGGGAAAGGGAAAGAGAAAGAGAAAGAGAGAAAGAGAAAGAAAGAATTGGGCTGGGGTAGATAGGAGGTAGAATGTGCCTGGGTTCAATCTCTGGTACTGCACACACAGACACAAAAAAATTATGTGTCTACTTTGTTTCCTATCTTGCCCACTGGTCCTGATTTATCCTGGATTGCTTCTTAAACCTTACAGGTGCTCAGGAAAAAATATGAGATTTTAATCCAAACCTACAACCAAACCTCTTGTCTCCTACACTACACTAGGCTTAGAAGCTGGCTAAACATTTCCCATTGTCCAAAGGAGAAGGAGTGAAAAGCTACGAGAAGAGATTATTTATTTATTTATTTATTTATTTATTTATTTATTTATTTATTTATTTTGGTGGTACTGGGGATGGAACTCAGGGAAATTCCACCTCCAAGCTATATCTTCAGACCTATTTTATTCTTTTATTTGGAAACAGAGTCTCACTAAGTTGCAGACAGCCTCACCATCTGAGTTGCTGAGGCTGGCTTCAAACCTGCAATCCTCTGGTCTCAGCCTCTTAAGTACTGGAATATGTACTACCACACCCAGCTTGCTTGCTTGCTTGCTTTATTTATTTATTTATTTATTATTTATTTATTTGTTTGTTTGTTTGTTTATTTATTTTTGCGGTACTGGGGACAGAACCCAGGGCCATTCTACCTCTGAGCTACACCCCAGCCCTACTTTTTTTTATTCTTTATTTTGAAATAGGGCCTGAGTTGCAAAGAGCCTACGCAGCTGAGGCTGTCCACAAACCCAGATCCTCCTGTCTCAGCCTCCCAAATGCTGAGATTACAAGCATGCACCACCATGCCTGGCTCCTTTATTTATTTTATTTATTTGTACTGGGGCTAGAACTCAGAGGCGTTCTACCTCCAAGTTATACCCCAGCCCTTTTTATTTTTTGTTTTAAAATAGGGTCTCTCAAGCCAGGCGTGGTGGCACACGCTTGCAATCCCCGCGCTTGGGAGGCTGAGACAGGAGGATCACACAGGTTCGAAGCCAGCCTCAGCTATTTAGTGAGACCCTGTTTCTAAATAAAACATAAAATGGGTCTGGGAGTATAGCCTGGAGGTAGAAAGCCTCTGGGTTCCACCCCCAGTACCACCAAAAAAAAAAAAAAAAAATAGGGTCTCTCACTGGGGTGTTGAGACTGGTCTCAAAAATGTGATCCTCCTGTCTCAGCCTCCCAGGTACTGGGATTACAATCAAGAATCAAGAACCCAAAACAAAAAAAACAAAAAAGAAAAGAAAAGAAAAGAAAAGAAATATTCAGGGATGGATGTGGAGCTCAGTGGTAGCAAGTGTAATGCCCGTGGGTTCACTCCTCAAACCACAGAGTGACAATCATCATCATCATCATCTTGACAGTAGCAATAATGAAGTAACAAATAAAATTATAATAAAATGATAATTCAAATAAAATAATAAAAATAATGAAGATAATAAATTTGGAAAAAAAAAGAATCAAGAACCACCACCCCTGATGAAAAGAGATTTTATTTATTTATTTATTTATTTACTTATTTATTTTGTGGTACTGAGGTTAGAACCCAGGGGCATTCTACTTCCAAGCTATATCCCCAGCCCTAGTTTTTATTCTTTATTTTGAAACAAATAGGGCCTCACTAAGTAGTAGGTGAGGCTGTCCGAGAACCATGATACTCCAGTCTCAGCCTCCCCAATGTTGGGATTACAAGTGTGTGCCACCACGCCTGGCTTGAAAAGAGATTTTAGATATCATCAAACACATGAAACCCAGAAATAGGGAAAAATTAATTTTGGGGGGAGATTTATTTTACTTTAATGGGCCCTAGAGAAAGAAAAAAAAATCAGGATGAAAACTTTTATATGTACTATATGGATCTGAAAGAATAAAAATAGATGAAATATTTCCCTTTCAAATACATAGGTATGAATAATATATAAATAAGAGCATATACATATATATTTGGCAGGAGGCTATCAGTATATGTGCATACATATTAGTAATCAATAAATATGTATGGGCCTTTAATTGTTAAGAATACAAACAGAATGAATACCAGACAATTAACACCCATAAACTAATGTTAAGTATTTTGGGTCTATAAACATTCACCACCACGGTTCGTGTTTAGATCTACCTGTATGATCTCTACAGTTCCATAAGAAAGCAGCAAGAATCTTCCCCCACACTACAACATTCCACTAGATAAGCAAAAGGTACCTAGATGTCTTCAAAGAGGAGATGCAATACTCAGAAACTGGGTAAAGAGTCTTCCTGCTACATCATGAAGTTGTTTTTTTTTTTTTTTTTTTTTTTGGTAGTGTTGGGATTAAACACAGGGCCACAGGAATGCTATGCCAGCACTCTACCACTGAGCTAAACCCCCAACCCCATGAAGTTCCTCTTCATCAGTGCTTGCCTTGAAATGCCAAGAAACTGCCAAAAATATTCCCTGGCAAATGTGAGCGAGATAGTCCCTCTCCCCCAGACTGCCCAAGTGACCAATCACAGTCCACCTCTGGGGAGCACTGCTTATCCTAAAGACTCCAGAACTCCTGCGAAGCCTGGCTCTGTGCACAGCTTCTAGCATCAGCTCAAAAGCAAGACCCAGAGCATCACAGAGCTTTCTGTTCATCCTGGGCAGTCATCTCTCAAGGCAGCCTCAGGTCCAAGCTGGGTGGGACAGGAGCGCTGGTCTAAAGAGCACTCTTTGAGGAGCTGGGAGACCAGATTACCTGAGATTTCAGCTCCCCTGAGGTTTGGGTAGGAGAAAAGGTGGAGTTGGGGGATTGGAAACAGTTAATCCCAAAAATAAAGCCACCTTGTGGGAGGTGGGCAGGGAGGGACAGGTCTGAGATAATTTAGCCCCTTGGAGATAAGGACCAGGCAGTCAAACTAACTTCACTTCACCAGGATACAAACTTGCAAGCTAGATTTGTGGCTAACGCCTTCTGGGGCCATATCAACAGGGACTGGGAATTCCTTTAGCTCCAGAACCAGGTGAGGAAAGGCACTAAGTGTTAGAGAGAGGCACAGATCCGGACCTCCCTCCCCTCTTAAAGGAGAAGCAGGAACCGGGACACTCCCAATCCCCAGCAAAGGAAGCCACTGAATTCCACAAAAAAAGCAGCACTTTTCCTACCTTCTTGTTGTTCCTGTTATAGCCAAAAGTTGAAATCCCAGGCCTGGAAGTCACTGATAGCAGCATTTTCTCTTTAATGTTAGGGAGCTAAGAGGGAGAAGGAAAGGGAGGGGGAGAGAGGGAAAGAGGGAGAGGGAGAGAGGGAGGGAGGGAAAAAGGGAGGGAGAGGGAAAAGGGAGGGAGGGGGAGGAGAAAGGGGAGAAAAGGAGCCGAGGAGGGTGGGGGGGCCTCGGGGAAGAATGAGCTATGGCTGCCTCTTGACGTCACCAAGAGAAGTCCACCCAGTCTTGAGAGCCACTTCCACTGGGTCCTAATGCCCAGGATGTTAGTTTTTTGATTGTTTTCCATAGGCTCAGTAGTTACAGCTAGAAAGAAGAGTTCTTGGGTCTAACCCTTTTCAAGGTCATCCCCTTTCCTCTATAAACTAGTTCTGATTCTTATGAAAAAGACAATGAAAAATCTCTCCCAGCCGAGCATGGTGGTGCACACTTGTAATCCCAGCAAAGGGAGGCTGAGACAAGAGGATCAAAGTTTGAGGACAGCCTCAGCTCCTACTTAGCGAGGCCCTATGCAATTCAGTGAGACCCTGTTTCAAAATAAAGAATAAAGCTGGGCGTGGTGGCGCATGCTTGTAATCCCCACGCTTGGGCGCTTGGGCAGCTGAGACAGGAGGATCGCACGGGTCTGAAGCCAGCCTCAGCTACTTAGTGAGGCTCTCAGCAACTTAGTGAGACCCTGTTTCCAAATAAAATATATAAAAAAAAAAAGTCTGGGAGTATAGCCCGGAAGTAGAAAGCCTCTGGGTTCCACCCCCAGTACCACAAAATAAAGAGTAAAACATAGGGCTGGGGGTTTCGCTCAGAGGTAGAATGCCCTGGGTTTCATCCCCAGTACCACAAAAAAAAAAAAAAAAAAAAAAAAAAAAAGGCATTGTCAGGAGATAGAGCACACCTGCAATCCCAGTTCTTGGGAGGCTGAGACAGAGGGTCACAGGTTTAATGCTTTAATGTCAACCTCAGCGAGCAGTGAGACTTTCAGGAACCTAGTGAAATATAATAAGGGGCTGGGGGTGTAGTTTGGAAGTGGAATGCTCTGGGTTCAATCCTTAGTACCTACACACACACACACACACACACACACACACACACACACACTTATCAGACTGCACTATTAAATTATATCATGTACTTTGCTGCCTAGCAAAATGAGTTTAAAAATTGGGAACTATCTTATTTGATATCTTTTTTTTTTTTGCAGGTCTGGGGATGGAACCCAGGGGCATTCGACCTCCGAACTATACCCCCTGCCCTATTTTTTATTCTTTATTTTGAAACCAGGTCTCACTGAGTTTCAAAGGGCCTCACTAAGTAGCTGAGGCTGTCTGCGAATCACAATCATCTGGTCTCAGCCTCCCAAATGCTGGGATTACAATCGTGCACCACCATGCCCGGCTCTATTTATTTATTTTATTCTTTATCTTGAAACAGGGTCTCACTAAGTTGCAGATGGCCTCCCTAAGTAGCTAAGGCTGTCCTTGAACCAGATCCTCCTGTCTCAGCTTCCCAAGTATTGGGATTATAATCTTGTACCACCTCATCCAGCTCCTCAGCCCTTCTTATTTTGAAACAAGGTCTCCCTAAATTACCATACACTGCTGGCCTTGAACCTTCGACCCTCTGACCCTCCCCATCTGCCTCAGCTTCCCAAGTACTAAGGTTCCAGGTGTGTGCCAGCATGCTGCATTATTTGACTCTTCAACCTACTATTTCCTAGTTTTCAAGATCCACGAAGGGAAACAAATACAGGAACTCACCAAACCTGGAAATTTATGTCGGAGCTGAAGTTCTCAGTGTTGGGATGTCTGCTTCCAGTTGTCTCTGAGCTGTAAAAATTATATACAACTATTAAGAAAGCATATACTTCAGAGGAGAAAACTACAAAATGTCCTAGGCAAGAAGAACATACCTAAAGAGAAAACCAAACACAGTTGCAACAACACTCACCTCTAAGGGTTTCAAAGGACCATCCTTGGAGGCATAGCCCTAACAAGAAAAGGAACTTCTAGGAAGCCAGAAGCTTAAGAATGACACCCAGGAACCCTTCCCGTCCCAGTAGAAGAGATGCAGAAGGCAAGCCTTCAACCTGCTTCATGGGCCGCCCTGCGGCGCACACAAGGATTCTCCAACACAAACTAACCCTGTCTGCTGTGTCGCAACAAGCTGGGAACCCTGGTTGCCAGCCTGGCTCTCCTGTCACTCTTCTGCCATGATAATGGGACAGACAGTACTAGCATTCTGCAGAGTCCCACATCCAAGTCCACCCCCAGTCCCTAACTTTCATTTCCAATAGGACAGGAAGTGCCTGCTCAGCTCAAGGGACACAGGAAGGGTGGGAACCGCCTCAGTGCGGGAATTGTAACTGAGATTGGAAACAGCAGCCACATACAGTAAACAAATAAATAATAACATCTCTTAGGGATGCCAGGTTTTTCAAAAAGCCCCTTTTCCACCCTCAGAGGTTTTCATTCATTAACTATAATTTATCCTTGATGTTTGGGCTCTGGGTTTAATGTGTTCTTCTTTGACCTATGTGATACAAAAACCGTATTATGATTATTATTATTTTTTTTTTTGCAGTGCTGGGAATGGAATTCAGGGGCATTCTACCTCCCAGCTACACCCAGCTATCTCACTGAGTTTTAAAGGGCCTCACCAAGTAGCTGAGGCTGTCCGCAAACTGAATCCTCCGGTCTCAGCCTCCCTAACGCTGGGATTGCAAGTGTACACACCAGCCATGCCCTGTCCAGAAACCTTATGCTTATTCTTTTTTTTTTTTTTCGGGGGAAATAAACTGGGGGTGGAACCTAGGGGTATTCTACCTCCAAGCCACATCCCTAGCGCTATTTTTTAGTCTTTTTATTTTCTTGAAGCAGGAGTTCACTGAATTGCGAAGGACCTCGCTAAGTAGCTGAGGCTGTCTGCGAACCGTGATCCTCCAGCCTCAGCCTCCCGAATGCTGGGGCAACAAGTGTGCGCCACCACGCCTGGCTCCAGAAACCTTATATTTTTATTTATTTATTTATTTTTGTGCGGTACTGGGGATGGAACCCAGAGGCTTTCTACCTCTGCGCTATACTCCCAGACCTGTTTTATATTTTATTTGGAAACAGAACTTCACTTAGTTGCCGAGAGCCTCACTAAGTAGCTGAGGCTGGCTTCCAACCTGCGCGATCCTCCTGTCTCAGCCTCCCAAGCGCGGGGATCACAAGCGTGTGCCACCACGCCCAGCACCCTAGACTTATTTTTATTTTTTGTTTTGAAGCAGGGTCTCACTAAATTGCTGAGGGTCTTGTTCAGTTGCTGAGACTGACCTCAAAGCTGGGATCCTTTGTTTTAGTCTCCCAAGTAATGGGATCATAGGCATAGGCCATGATAACCAGTTTCAATATCACTAATATTTTTATCTTTAATATATAAACACACCCGGGCGTGGTGGCGCACGCTTGTAATCCCTGCGCTTGGGAGGCGGAGACAGGAGGATCGCGCAGGTTTGAAGCCAGCCACGCTGGCTTTAAGAGACCCTGTTTCCAAATAAAAATATAAAATAGGTCTGGGAGTGTAGCCTGGAGGTAGAAGGGCTTACAGGAACCCCAGTACCACCAAAAAAAAAAAAAAAAAAAAAAAATATATATATATATATATATATATATATATATATATATATATATATTTATATATACAGGATACATGCTGAAAAATGTTTGCTGAGGCCAGGCACAGTGCATGCCTCTAATCAGCTACTGGGGAGGCTGAGGCAGGAGGATCACTCAGGGCCAGCCTGCGCGACTTAGCAGGACACTATCTCAAAATAAAATAAAAAAGAGAGCTAGGCGTGGTGGCGCACTCTGCATGCTTGTAATCTCAGCATTCCAGAAGCTGAGACAGGAAGATCGTGGTTCACAGATAGCCTCTGCTGCTTAGTGAGGCCCTCTGCAACTTAGTGAGACCCTGTTTCAAAATAAAAAATATAAATAATAGGGCAGGGGGTGTAGCTCAGAGGTCGAATGCCCCTGGGTTCCATCCTACACCTGCAAAAAAATAAAATAAAAAGTAAGGTAAAAAAAAAAAAAAAAGGTTGGTACAGTGCTTCAACCTGTAATCTCAATACTTGGAAGGCTAAATGAGGAGAGTTGCAGGTTTGCCATCAGCCTCAGCAATTTAGCCAGACTATTAGTAACCTAGTAAGGCCCTGTTCAAAATAAAAAATAAAAAATAGGGCTGGAGACCCAGGTGTGGTACATACCTATACTTGGGAGGCTAAGACAGGAGGATTGCAGGCTTGATGACAGCCTCAGCAAAGAGCAAGACTCTCATTAACCTAGTGAGACCCTGGTTTAAAATAAAAATAAAATTGGACTGGAGGTATAGTTTGGAGGTAGAATACTTCTGGGTTAAATCTCCAATATCCAGTACCAAAAAAAAAAAAAAAAAAAAGGGCTGAAGGTATATAGTTCAGAGATAGAATGTCCCTAGGTTTTGAAACAGGGTCTACCCAATACCACACACAAAAAGTAAAAATAATCTGGGTGTGGTGGTGCATACTTGTAATCCCAATACCCCAATACTTAGGAGGCTGGGAAGGAGGACCACAGGTTCCAGGACAGCCTCAGCGAGTAGTGAGACTCTCATCAACCTAGCAAGACCTGTTTCAAAATAAAATTAAAATTAGGGCTGGAGCCTGGCATGCTTATAATCCCAGCATTCCACCCCAAGCACCACAAAAACAAAGAGATGAAAAATATATTCTTTCAATAAACATTTTTTTGTTTGTGTGTGTGGTGATGGGGATGGAACCCAGGGGCATTCTACCTCCAAGCTACACCCCCAGCCTGATTTGTTATTCTTTGAAACAGGGTCTCATTGAGTTGCGGAGGGCTGAAGCTGGCCGCAAACCTGGATCCTCCTGTCTCAGCCTTCCAGGTACTGAGTTTACAAGCAAGTGTCACCACACTCGGCTTTAGTAAATATGTTTTGGGGTGTGTTTGTATGAGCTACACCCCCAGCCCTATTTTTATTATCTTCATATTTTATTTATTATTTATTTATTTTATTATTATTTTTTGTGGTACTAGGAATGGAACCCATCTTTATCTCTTTTTATTTTATTTATTTATTTATTTATTTATTTATTTATTAATTTATTTTGGTGGTACTGGGGTTCCTGGAAGCCCTTCTACCTCCGGGCTACACCCCCAGACCTATTTTATACTTTTTTTTTTTTTTTTTGAAACAGGGTCTCTTAAGCCAGCGCGGCTGGCTCCGAACCTGCCGATCCTCCTGTCTCCGCCTCCCAAGCGCGGGGATTACAAGCGTGCGCCACCACGCCCGGCATCTTTTTAAATACCTCAAATGGGAAAGTTATAAGCCGGGGCGTGGTGGTACATGCTCATAGTCCCAGCATTTGGGAGGCTGAGACCGGAGGATCAGAGTTTTAGGACAGTCTCAGCTACTCACTTAGTGAGGCCCTTTGAAACTCAGTGAGACCCTGTTTCCAAATAAAGAATAAAAAAAGAAAAAATAGGGCTTGGGTAGCTCGGAGGTAGAATGCCCTTGGGTTCCATCCCCAGTACTAAAAAAATATATTAAGAGAAAATTTGGGCGTGGTGGCACATGCATTTGAGAGGCTGAGACAGAAGGATAACTACTTAGTGAGTCCCTTTGCAACTCATACCCTGTCTCAAAAATAAAGAATAAAAAATAGGGCTGGGGTGTAGCTCGGTGGTAGAATGCCCCTGGGTTCAATCCCTACTACCGCAACACACACACACCCCTGTACATATATAAAGAGAAACACTAGTGATTGGGCATTTGCCTAGCTTACATGAGGCCCTAGATTTGATCCCCACCATGGCAAAAAGAAGAGAGAGAGATACTGCCACCTCCTGGATAAAATAAGTCATAATCTGACAAATGTGAGAAAATAAAGTATAGGATTTGTAGTTAGGTAGACCAAAAATTTGGAGCCGGGTGTGGTGGCATATGCTTGTAATCCCAGTATTTGGAAGGAAGATCATGGTTCACGGACAGCCTCAGCTACTTAGGGTCTTTGTAACTCAGTGAGACCCTGTTCAAAATAAAGAATAAAAAAATAGGGCTTGGGGGTGTAGCTCAGAGGTAGAATGCCCCTGGGTTCCATCCCCAAAACTGAAAAAAAAAAAAAAAAATTAATACATTGTAATTTAAACCTACTTTAAGGCAGACATGGTGTCACAGGGTTTTTTCACAGGTTTTTTTTTTTTTGTTTGTTTGTTTTTTGTTTTTTTTTGTCGGTAGTGGGGATGGAACCCAGGGGAATTCTATATCTGAGTTACAACCCTAGCCCTATTTTTTATTCTTTATTTTGAAAAAGGGTCTCACGGAGTTGCAGAATGCCTCATTAAGTCACTGAGGCTATCTGTGAACTGCGATCCTCCGGTCTCAGCCTCCCATATGCTGGGATTACAAGTGTGTGCCACCATGCCCGGCTGGCACAGGTTTTTAATCCCAGTACTTGGGAAGCTAAAATGGGAGGATCACAGGTTCAGTGATAGCCTCAGTGAGTAGTGAGAATCTCACCAACCAAGTGAGGCCCTGTTTCAAAATAAAAATAAACTAGGCGTAGTGGTATATACTTGTAACCCCAGTACTTGGGAGGCTGAGACAAGAGCACAGCCTGGTGCAGCCCAGAGGTAGAATGCCCCTGGGTTCATTCTCCAGGAACACACACACACACACACACAATAATAATAATAATAGTAATAATAATAATAACTGGGTATGGTGGCACATGCTTGTAATCCTAGTACTTGGGAGGCTGAGACAGGAAGATGGTGGTTTGTAGCCAGCCTCAGCTACTTAGTGAGGTCCTCTGCAATTTAGTGAGAAAGTATTTCAAAGCAAAGGGAAAAAAAATAGGATTGGGGGTGTATCTCGGAGGTAGAATGCTCCCATGTTCAAATCCCAGTACCAAAAAAATAAAAAGGGCTAGATATAGTTCAGAGAAAGAATGTCCTTGAGCTCCCCAATACCAAAAAAGTAATACAAAATAATAATTTTTTTTGGTACTGGGGATGGAACCTCTGAGCTACATACACTCCAGCCCTATTTTTTTTTTTTTTTTTTTTGGTGGTACTGGGGGTGGAACCCAGAGGCTTTCTACCTCCGGGCTATACTCCCACACCTTTTTATATTTTTATTTGGAAACAGGGTCTCACTAAGTTGCTGGAAGCCTCACTAAGTAGCTGAGGCTGCCTTCAAACCCATGTAATCCTCCTGTCTCAGCCTCCCAAGCACGGGGATTACAAGCATGCGTCACCACGTCCGGCGCTCCAGCCCTATTTTTTATTCTTTATTTTGAAACAGGGTCTCACCGAGTTGCAAAGGGCCTCACTAAGTAGCTGAGGCTGTCTGTGAACCGCAGTCCTCTAGTCTCAGCCTCCCAGACGCTGGGATTGCAAGCGTGCACTATTATGACCAGTGCTATAATTCATTTTAATAGTCATTAGATAAATCAAATTATAGGATGCATTATTTGGCATAATAAAGTGTGTATTACTGATTGCAAAGAGACCAATGTGAAGCTGGGCATGGTGGTGCACAAAGTAGCTCTGAGGTAGAATGCCTCTGGGTTCCACCGCCCAGTGCCAAAAAATAAAAAGAGAGACCAATGTATAGTAAATTGTTGTCAGTGTTTTTTTCTTTTGTTTTGTTTTTGCAGTAATCCCAAATGCTGGGATTACAAGTGTGTGCCACCAGGCCTGGTTTATTCTTTATTTTGAAACAGAGTCTCACTAAGTTGCGGAGGACCTCACTAAGTAGTTGAGGCTGGCCAGGGACCCTGACCCTCCGGTCTCAGCCTTCCAAATGCTGGGATTACAAGTGTGCACCACCACACCAGGCTATCAGGGTGTTTTTGTGTTCTTATTTTTTTGTGTTCAGTAATGGGGACTGAGCCCAGGGCCTTAATATGCTCTACCACTGAGTTACATGCTGAGCCGTGTGTGTGTGTGTGTGTATGTATGTGTGTATGTGTGTGTGTGTGTGTGTGTGTAGCGGGGTTACTGGAGATTACATTCAGGGGTATTCTACCTCTGAGCTATACCCTCAGCCCTATTTTATTTTATTCATTTCTTTTTTGCGGGTCTGGGGATGGAACCCAGGGGCATTCGACCTTTGAGCTACACCACCTGCCCTATTTTTTATCCTTTATTTTGAAACCGGGTCTCACTGTGTTGCCGAGAGCTTCACTAAATAGCTGAGGCTGTCTGCGAACCGCGATCCTCTGGTCTAAGCCTCCCAAATGCTGGGATTACAAGCGTGCGCCACCACGCCTGGCCAGCCCTATTTTTTTTTTTTTTTTTTTTTTTTGGCGGCACTGGGGTTTCTGGAAGTCCTTCTACCTCCGGACTACACTCCCAGACCTATTTTATATTTTTTTAATTTGGAAACAGGGTCTCTTAAGCCAGTGAGGCTGGCTCCGAACCAGTGCGATCCTCCTGTCTCCGTCTGCCAAGCACGGGGATTAAAAGCGTGTGCCACCACGCCCGGCACCTGCCCCCATTTTATTCTGAAACAGGGTCTCACTGAGTTGTGGAGGGCCTCAGTGATGAATCTGACTGTGACCCTGCGACCCTCCCGTCTCATCTTCCCAAGTACTGGGATTCCAGGTATGCTCCACGATGCCTGGCTTGTGTTTTTTTAATATGCTCATGATTGTACATAGGTATATTATTCCCCAGTTACACCCACAAGCCCTATATATATATTTTTTTTTACAGTACTGGTGATGGAACCCAGGGGCATTCTACCTCCAAGTGAGACCCCTAGCCCTAAATTTTATTCTTTATTTTGAAACAGGGTCTCACTAAGTTGCAGAGGGCCTCACTAAGTGGCTGAGGCTGTCCAAGAACTGCGATCCTCCGGTCTCAGCCTCCCATGATTATATTTTTTCATTCCTATAAGATTTGGTTTTGTAGTTGCTAAACCAAAGAGGAAGTAGGAAGGCACAGTGGACTAGATCACAGATACGTGTGAGCTGATATAAAATTTCATTTAGTCATGAAAGTCTAGTATCAAGTTAAAACACGAAACTCCCACCTCCATTCTCAGTTTCAGTGGCCCATATGTTCTCATACTCACCTTTCACACCCGGGAAGGAAGGTGCCTCGAATGTCCCTTCCCGCTGTTTGCTCTTGCACAGTTCTGTTTTGAGCTCCCCAAAGATGGCTCTGCCAGCCCATGCTGCCTGAGGCCTTTCCCCTTCTGCTCAGTTGCTCTTCATCCCAGCTGTTAGCTGTTCCTTCTCTTACCTTCTTCTGCATCTCTCACATCTCTGCATCTTTCACTAGGAATTTTCAACATTGGCTTCTTCATTTCTCCCAATAATCAAAAGCTGGTGTTTTATTTATTGGCTTGTACTCTGTAGGCCAGCCAATAAATATTCAATGAATAAGTGGGAACTGGTTATTTTAGGACAAACACTTTACCCAGTAAAATAAAAGTTTACCTTTTTTTTTTTTTTTGGTACTGAAGATTGAACTCAGGGGAATTCTACCTCTGAGCTACACCTCCAGTCCTAGTTGCTTCCCAAGTATTGGGATTGCAAGCATGTGCCACCATGCTCAGCTCAAGTTTATTTTTTACAGAGAAACCAAGGCAAGGAGTTTGCACCACAGTACCATTAACAAAGACTATGGGGGAAATGTGAAATAATCTTTCAACTGGACTAATTAACATCCTAGCTACAGTCTAAAGAGTAAAACAAACCTGAGTCTCTAAGTCATAAAAATAAGTCTCCAAACAGAAGCATTACATTTCCACAGATAATTTAGCTTTTAATTAATTAATTAATTAATTAAATTATTTTTGCAGTACTGGGGATGGAACGCAGGGGCATTCTACCTCCAACTTACACCCCAGCCCAATTTTTTATTCTTTATCTTGAAACAGGGTCTCAGTGAGTTGCAGAGGGCCTCACTAAGTAGCTGAGGCTGGCTGCGAACCGTGATCCTCCTGTCTCTGCCTCCAAATACTAGAATTACAAGCGTGCGCCTCCATACCTGGCTAGAATTTAGCTTTTATTTAAGAATTCAAAATCATTAAAACCAACCCTTCCCACATCACAAACTCTGGCATACCAGACTGACCTAGAAACCCATGATTAGAGGAGACACCTGGAGAGTTTCTTTTACCTGTGACAACTCACATTTCTAGCTGTCCAAGCCAAAACCAACTAGCACATTAGCATAAATTTAACTAGAAAAGTCCTTTTCAAATGAAAAAGCAAAAAGAACCTAACTCTGCTAAACTTATGTCTTTTCTCACCCTGTTGGAAATTGAACCCAGGGATGCTAGACTCCAGTCCATATTTTGTTTGTTTGTGGTACTCAGGATTGAACTAGGAATGTTTTGCCTCCAAGCTACAACCCCAGACCTATCTTATTTATTTCTTAATTTTGAAACAGGATGTTACCAAGTGGCTGAGGCTGGCTGGCCTCCAACCTATGATCCTATCTCAGCTTCCCAAGTACTAGAATTATAGGCATGTGCTACCATGCCTGGGCCCCAGCCATTTTATTCTTTTTTGTGGTACTAGAGTTTGAACCTACCTCTGAACTACACCCACAGCTCTATTTTTTTTTGGTGGTACTGGGGATGGAAGCCAGAGGCCTTGTACCTCCAGGCTACACTCCTAGACCTATTTTTTATATATCTATTTTGGTGGTATGGGGGTGGAATCCAGAGGCTTTCTACCTCCAGGCCATCCTCCCAGACCTTTTTTTATATTTTATTTGGAAACAGGGTCCCGGTAAATTGCTGAGAGCCTCACTCAGTAGCTGAGGCTGGCTTTGAACCTCTGCGATCCTCCTGTCTCAGCCTCCCAAGCGTGGGAATTACAAGCGTGTGCCACCACACCCGGCAGCCCTATTTTATTTTTTTAAATTTTGAAACAGGGTCTTACTAAGTTGTGGAGGACCTCAATAAGTAGCTGAGGCTGGCTGCAAACCCTTGATCTTCCTTTCTCAGCCTCCCAAGTATAGGGGATTAAAAGTGTGTGCCACCACGCCCAGTTTACTCTAGCCTTTAAACACTGCTGTGGGCCTCCCAACTCATCAGTTCATGCTCCATCCTCATGCAAAGGCTGCAGTATTGTAGTGGAAGCAGAATCAGTCCAAAAGTCAAAGTGCAGCTGGGGCCAGTTCTCTATACAAAGAACCACCCATTCTAGTGGCAAATTTTCTTCACTGAACAATCAATTCCTATTAGTGGAAAAGTGTAGAAAAGAAGGAATTCATTACTGATTATAATTAAAGTTAATTCCAAAGAGCAGTGCTAGGAAATACAGGAAGCAAAGAACTTCTGGGTAATACTTAGAAATCTCCTAAGGCTTGGTATTTTTTTTTCTTGAAGAGATCAAAAATCTTCAGAGAAATGTTAATATTCTTATGAAGCAAGAATATAATTGGCCTGTTATGTAGGGGAAAACTAATGTTAGGTTGAGTTTGCACTAAGTATTAAGGCCGAGAATTTTGCTTCTTGGGAAAGCCAAGAAATGAAGCGGCATTTGAGGCAGTCCTACTGATAGGAGAACACACAGGGCATATTTGGGATAACCACAAGAGGGAAAAACAAACAAACAAACAAAAAAGTCGCTCCACCTGGTTTCAAATCAGATAACCCCCAACAACCCTCATGAAGGCAATGAACTGCCTTCCCACAGAACACATGGTTTTGATATTTATTTTCCCACAATTTTTTTTTTTTTTTTTTGGTAGTGGTACTGGGGGTGGAACCCAGGGGCTTTCTACCCCCGGCTATACTCCCAGACCTATTTTATATTTTATTTGGAAACAGGGTCTCACTAAGTTGCTGAGAGCCTCACTCAGTAGCTGAGGCTGGCTTCAAACCTGTGTGATCCTCCTGTCACAGCCTCCCAAGTGCTGGATTACAGGTGTGCGCTACCACGCCCGGCCTTCCCACACTTTTTTTGTGTGTGGTACTTGGGATTGAAGCCAAGGGCATTCTATCTCCAAGCTACACCCCCCAGCCCTATTTTTTATTTTGAAACAAGTTCTAAGTTGCAGAGCACCTAAGTTTTTTCTTTTTTCTTGATGTACTGGGGATGGAACCCAGGGGCATTCTACCTCCGAGCTACACCCCTAGTCTTTTTTTTTTTAATCTTTATTTTGAAACAGGGTCTCCTTGAGTTGCAAAGGGCGTCACTAAGTAGCTGAGGCTGTTTGTGAACCGCAATCCTCCTGTCTCAGCCTCCCAAATGCTGGGTTTACAAACATATGCCATCACGCCCAGCTTACTAAGTTTTTGAGGCTGGCCATGAACCTGTGATCTTCCTGTCTCAGCCTACCAAGTACTGGGATTACAAGTATGCACCACCACGGCTGGCTTCCCTCACTTTGTGTGAGTGGTACTAAGGACTGAATCCTGGGGCATTCTACCTCAGAGCTATACCTCCCAGCTGTTTTATTAACCTGCAATCCTCCAGTCTTAGCCTCCTAGGTATACCAACATCAGCTGAGATAATTCAGTTTGTTAATTAGAGGAAAGGGGTGTGTGAAAGAGAACTAGCCCTGTTGTCAAAAGACTTGGGTCTAATTTTTGGCTCTGGTACTTAAGTGCTGGGTTACCTTATGCAAGAAGTCCTAATTTCTATTCTTACCTTCCTCATCTTCAAAATAAGATTAATAACCGCTTTGCAGATCTCTGTTAAGGAGAGATTAACCAAGTGGTTTGGCATGCCATTGGCATTCAATAATAGCTATTTACACAATGAGTTCCTACTAAATACAGATGCGTTTAGGCACTGTGGAGATAAAAAGTGAAAGTTCTCTTGCCAGGGGTGGTGGCTCACTCTTGCAATCCCAGTGTTTGGGAGGCTGAGACAGGAGGATCACAGTTCGAGGACATCCTCAGTTACTAGTGAGGCCCTTTGCAACTCAATGAGACACTGTTTCAAAATAAAGAATAAGAAAATAGGGCTGGGGGTGTAACTCAGAGGTAGAATGCCCCTGGGTTCCATGCCCAATAATGCAAAAAAAAAAAAAAAGTTCTCTTAGTTGCAAATTTAGTTTCTTAGTTTTCAAAATTCTTTTTATCAACCCCCTCCCCCTCTGGTACTGAGGATGAAACCCAGGGGCATTCTACCTCTGAGCTACATCCCCAGCCCTATTTTTTAGTCTTTTTAGTTTTGAAACAGGGTCTCACTGAGTTGCTAAGTAGCTGAGGCTGTCTGCAAACCGTGATCCTCCTGTCTCCACCTCCCTGATGCTGAGATTACAAGCGTGTAGCCACCACGCCTGGCAGTTAATCTCATCTCTTTTCTGCTTGTGAGGAAGACAAGGGCAAGCCATTAAAACTATTGAAATTCTCAGGTGTGGTGGCATAAACTTGTAATCCTAGTATTTGGGAGGTTGGGACGGGAGGATCACGGTTCATAGACAGCCTCAGCTACTTAGTGAGGCCCTTTGAAACTAAGTGAGACCCTGTTTCAAAACAAATAATAATAATAATAATAATAATCATCGGAGCTGGCCGTGGTGGCACACACTTGTAATCCCAGCATTCGGGAGGCTGAGACCGGAGGATCCCGGTTCGGGGACAGCCTCAGCTACTTAGTGAGGCCCTGTTTCAAATTGAAGAATAAAAGCCGGGCGTAGTGGCTCACGCTTGTAATCCCCGCGCTTGGGAGGCGGAGATAGGAGGATCGCGCTGGTTCCTCGCTGTCTTAGGAGACCCTGTTTCCAAATTAAAAAAAAAAAAAAAAAAAAAAAATATATATATATATATATATATATAGAGAGAGAGAGAGAGAGAGAGAGAGAGAGAGTGTGTGTGTGTGTGTGTGTGTGTGTGTGTGTGTGTGTCTGGGAGTGTAGCCCGGAAGTAGAAGGGCTTCCAGGAACCCCAGTACCACCAAAAAACAAAAACCAAAAAACAACAAAAAAAAGAAGAATAAAAACTAGGGCAGGGGGTATAGCTCGGAGGTTGAATGTCCCTGGGTTCCATCCCTGGACCCGCAAAAAAAAAAAAAAAAAGGAAATAAATAAAATAAAAATAGGGCTGGGGGTGTTGCTCGGAGGCAAAATGCCCCTGGGTCCCATCCCCAGTACGAAAAAACAACAAAACAAACAAACAACAACAACAAAACACTACTGGAATCCGGATTGGGGATGTACTTTAGTAGTACAGCCTTGTCTAGGATGTCCAAGGCCTATCCCCAGCACTGCAAAAACAAAGCCAAAAAACTTGTGGGAGCACAAGGCAGTGTTTGTGTGTACTGTCTTAGTCTAGTGCCTGAATCTTACAGGTAAGTCTTAGCCACCCAGGAGAGCTAAGACTAGAGCCCCGGCGCCCTGACGACCGGCAGGGGGCCCCTTCGCACCGCGCCTCGCCTGGGTGAGGGCTGGGCCTCCCTGGACCCGCGCCCCCGCCAGGACCTCCACCGCCCGCGCCCCGGGCCAGCGCAGGGCCGCTCGGGCGGGCGTCTGGAGGCTGCCGACTCACCGCGTCCCCGCCCGGGATGCTCTGCCCGCGCGCCGGCTCTGGTCCTCCCCTCAGAGACTCGGGAGCGGGGCGGCGCCCTCCCCCTCGGCGGCTGGCCCGCACCCGCCGCGCACCTGCGCCCGCCCCGCCCCGCCCGCCGCAGCCCCGGCCCGCGCCCGCCCCGCCCGCGGCAGACGGACCGGCGGGGGCATGCGCGCGCTGCGGGCTGTGCAGCGGGCGCGGAGCCTGGCGGCGCCGAGCCGGGGCCCGCTCCTGGGCGGCGGCGCCCGGCACCACGTGCGCGAGGCGGCGTGGCGGGGCCCGGAGCCGCCGCGCAGCCACCAGCCGCAGCGCCCGGATCAGTAAGGCGGGGAGGCGGGGGGCGCCGCGATGCCGCTGCCCGCGGCGCTGGGGCTCGGGGTCCGCCGCGCGCGGGCGGCGCGGTGCCTGCGGCCCGGGGGGGCGCGGGGCCAGGGCGGCCCCGGCGGCGGGCCCGGGCCCAGGTGCGTACTTGGCGGGCGGGGGCGGCCCTGCCTCGCCGCGCTCCGGGGTCCGCGGCGTCCGTCCGCCCGGCCGGCCCGGGTCTGTCCCGCCGCGCGCGCGGGGAGGTGCGGAGCGCGGAGCTGGCGCGCGGCTCCTGCGTGCGGGCGGCTGTGCGTAGCCGGCTCGAGCTGTGGGATAAGGATGGTTTCCAAATTGCTCTTAGAATGGGGAGAATGTTTATAATGGGAGAAACTCACAAGATGCAGGTTTCCTAAACCAGAGCCGGCCAGAGCCGTTATCTCGGCCGCTCAGGTCCCGACTTGCCGGGCTCCTGCCCTGGGGACTTCCGACCTGGAGGTGGAGCCTCCCCCACCCCTACAACCAGCGCCCAGGGGTCCTTGGTGGCCGCGCCTTCTCCCCCAGACACAGCGGGGCTGATCAGGACGACCCTATTAGAGCAGTAACAGAAAACGGGCAATCTCCCCTGCCGCTGACAGCTTCCCGACGAGTCTCGAACATTATGCACACGGTGGTTAGAGTAACCAGACTGCAGGGCCTGGTGGCTCAGCTCGCCATCCCAGAACTTGGGAAGCTGAGACAGGAGGACCGCAGGCTTGTGGCCAGCCTCGGCTACTCAGTGAAGCCCTCTACGACCTAGTGAGACCCTGTTTCAAAATTAAAAAAATCAAATAGTAGCTGGGCATGGTGGCGCACACTTGTAATCCCAGCATTCGGAAGGCGGAGACCCGAGAATCACGGTTCGCAGTCTCAGCTACTTAGCGAGGCCCTTTACAACTCATTGAGACCGTTTCAAACAATAAAAAGAATAAAAAATAGGGCCGGGGGGTGTAGCTCGGAGGTAGAATGCCCTGGGTTCCATCCCTAGTATCGAAAATAATAAAATAAAATAGAGCTGGGGGTATAGCCCAGAGGTAGGATGCCCATGGGTTCAATCACCACCACCCCCAACACACAGACAGAGTAACCAGACTGAGACAGCACTACCTCATCATTTCTAGTCCTGAGAAGCAAAAGACCCATAACTATTATTTTTTGTTAATAATTACTGTTATGCAGCCAGGCGTGGTGACGCACGCTTGTAATCCCAGCCTTTGGGAGTCTGAGACTGGAGAATTGCAGTTCGCGGACAGCCTCAGCTACTTAGTGAGGCCCTCTGCAACTCAGTGAGACCCGGTTTCAAAATAAAGAATAAAAAATAGGGCAGGGGGTGTAGCTCGGAGGTCGAATGCCCCTGGGTTCCATTCCCAGACCCGCAAAAAAAAAAAAAAAAAAAAAAATTACTGTTATGCAATACTTTCCCACTAGCCCCTTTACAAAGAGACTTGGAACATTTAAAAGGGCCATTCATTCCTGTTCTGATATCCACCCCACTTCCTCTCAAGTTATAGTAGTGGGATAGAGCAGAGGCTTAACATCCGTCAACCTTTTACCTTTGTTTTGTTTTGTTTTCAGTGGGTCTGGAGATGGAACCCAGGGGCATTCAACCTCTGAGCTTCACCCCCTGCCCTATTTTTTATTCTTTATTTTGAGACAGGGTCTCACTAAGTTGGGGAAGGCCTCACTAAGTAGCTGAGGCTGTCCGCCAACTGCGATCCTCCAGTCTCAGCCTCCCGAATGCTGGGATTACAAGCGTGCGCCACCACTCCCGGCTAGCCTTTCACCTTTGGGGTGGGAAGCTAGAGGTATTCCTGGTAGAGGTATTGCACGCACACTGGCATCTGGCAGAGCTGGGTACTAAATGCTTTTAGGAGACTTGGTTTCTCCTACCTATGGCCATCATGCTCCAGAGAGCCTCTCTGCAATGGCCTTGGACTGGTGCTGCCTGGCAGAGGGGTTGACAGCACTGGAGGGTGATGGGCTCTGGAAGGGTAACACCTTGAGGGGGAAGATTTTTGTGTTTGGGGGGAAAAGGGCAGCAAAGAAGAAATGCTTTATTTGGGTTGTTGGGTTCTTTTGTTCTTAATATTTTAGCTTTAGCGTATTTCTGATTTTTTTTTTTTACAGTGCTGAACCCAGAGGCATCCTACCCTTGAGCTACTCTCCCAGCCCTATTTTTTATTCTTTATTTTGGAACAGAGTCTCACTAAGTTGCAAAGGCCCTCACTAAATAGCTGAGGTTGGCCCTGAACCTGCAATTCTCCTGTCTCAGCCTCCCAAGTATTGGGATTACAAGCGTGCACCAGCACACCTGGGTGTACTTCTAATTTTTTATTTATTTATTTTTGCAGTACTGGAAATGGAACCCGGGGGCATTCTACCTCTGAGCTACGCCCCCAACCCTATTTTTTATTCTTTATTTTTTGAAACAGGGTTTCACTAAGTTGCAAAGGGCCTCATTAAGTAGGAGCTGAGGCTGTCTTCCAACTGCAATCCTCCTGTCTCAGCCTCCCAAATGCTGGGATTACAAGTGTGTGCCACCATACCAGGCTTGTAGTTCTAATTTATAAAATAAAAACAAGAAACTTAGCATGTGATGTACTCCTATGATCCTAGCAGCTACTCAGCAGACTGAGGCAGTAAAATCAAGAATTCAAGGCCAGCCTGGGCAACATGGTTATAAAAAATATAGAATAAGATAGTAAACCTTGTACACAAAAAGATACATACATAAAAATATAAATACATTATTAAAAATAAGAGCCAGGGATGGTGACCTACATTTGTAATCTTAGTACTTGGGAGGCAAACACAGGAGGATTGCAGGTTCATGACCAACCTCAGCAATTTAGGGAGGCCCTCCGCAACCCATGAAGCCCTGTTTCAAAATAAAAAATTTTGAATGTAGCTAAGAGGTAGAACTCTCCTGGGTCCAACCCACAGTACACATACAAAAGATCATGTCCCTAGAGGGAGCCTTATTTTATTTTTTGTTCTAAAATAGGGTCTCACTATGTAGCTGGGAGGCTTGCTACATTGCTCTGGCTGGTCTTGAAATTGTGATTCTCCTGTCTTGGCCTCCCAATTATTGGGATTACAAATGTGTACACCATGCCCAGCCCAGCTTGCTTATTTATTTATTTATTTATTTATTTATTTATTTTGCGGTACTGGGGATGAAACCCAGGGGCATTCTACTTCTTTTTTTTTTTTTTTATGGTACTGGGGGTGGAACCCAGAGGCTTTCTACCTCCGGGCTATACTCCCAGACCTTTTTTTTTTTTAATATTTTATTTGGAAACAGGGTCTCACTAAGTTGCTGAGAGCCTCACTAAGTAGCTGAGGCTGGCTTCGAACCCGTGCTTTCCTCCTGTCTCAGCCTCCCAAGCGCGGGGATTACAAGCATGCGCCACCATGCCCGGCTTGAGGGGCATTCTACTTCTGAGTGACACCCCAACCCCATTTTTATTCTTTGTTTTAAAACAGTCTCACGGAGTTACAGAGGGCCCCACTAAGTAGGTGAGACTGGTCAAGAACCGTGATCCTCCTGTGTCAGCCTCCTAAATTCTGGGATTATAAGTGTGCACCACCATGACCAGCTTGTATTTTTTTATTTTAATTGCTATTTTTGTGGTACTGGGCACTGAATGCAGGGACATTTTACTTCCCAGGTATACCACCAGCACCCCCTTTTTGGGGGATTGAACCCAAAGACATTCTATCTCTGAGCTCCACCTCAGCCCAATTTTTAATATTTATTTATTTATTTTGGCGGTACTGGGGATGGAACCCAGGGACATTCTACCTCTGAGCTACACTTCCAACTCTATTTTTTATTTTATTTATTTAATTAATTTTTTTCCGGGTTTGGGGATGGAACCCAGGGTCATTCGACCTCTGAGCTACACCCCCTGCCATATATTTTTTTTCTGTGGTATTGGGGTACCTGGAAACCCTTCTACCTCTGGGCTACACTCCTAGACTTATTTTTATACTTTTTTTTAAAATTTGGAAACAGGGTCTCTTAAGCCAGCGCGGCTGGCTTCGAACCTGCGTGATCCTCCTGTCTCTGCTTCCCAAGCATGGGGATTACAAGTGTGCGCCACCACGTCCGGCCTCCCTGCCCTATTTTTTATTCTTTATTTTGAAACAGGGTCTCCCTGAGGTGCAAAGAGCCTCACTAAGTAGCTGAGGCTGGCCATAAACCACGATCCTCTGGTCTCAGCCTCCCAAATGCTGGGATAACAAGTGTGCGCCACCATGCTCAGCTTTATTTTTTATTTTTATTTTTTTGGTGGTACTGGGGGTGGAACCCAGAGGCTTTCTACCTTCGGGCTATACTCCCAGACCTATTTTATATTTTATTTGGGAACAGGGTCTCACTAAATTTCTGAGAGCCTCACTAAGTAGCTGAGGCTGGCTTCGAACCTGTGTGATCCTCCTGTCTCAGCCTCCCAAGTGCAAGGATTACAAGCATGCGAACCACGCCCGGCTAGATATTTTATTTATTTATTTATTTATTTATTTATTTATTTTTGTGGTACTGGGGGTGGAACCGAGGGGCATTTTACCTCTGAGCTACACCCCCGACCCTATTTTTTATTCTTTAGTTTGAAACAGGATCTCACTGAGTTGCAAAGGGCCTCACTAAGTAGTAGCTGAGGCTGTCCGCAAACTGCAGTCCTCTTGTCTCAGCCTTCCAAGTACTGGGATTATAAGTGTGCACCACCATACCTGGTGTGTGTATAAGTGAGTGTGTGTGTTGCTGGGAATTAAACCTAGGGGTATTCTATCTCTAAATTCCACTCCCAGCCTTTATTTATTTATTTATTTATTTATTTATTTATTTATTTATTTTTGCAGTACTAGGGATGAAACCCAGGGATATTCTACCTATGAGCTAGATCCCCAGCCCTATTTTTATTTTCTTTCTTTTTTTTTTCTTTCTTTTTTGTGGTACTAAGGGTGGAACCCAGGGGTTTTTCTACCTCTGGGCTATACTCCCAGATCTGTTTTACTTTATTTGGAAACAGGGTCTCACTAAGTTGCTGAGAGCCTCACTAAGTAGCTGAGGCTGGCTTCGAACCTGTGTGATCCTCCTGTCTCAGCCTCCCAAGTGCTGGGATTACAAGCGTGCGCCACCACGCCCGGCTCATTCTTTATTTTGAAGCAGGGTCTCACTGAGTTGCAGAGGGCCTCACAAAGTAGCTGAGGCTGGCCACAAACTGCAATCCTCCAGTCTCAGCCTCCCAAATGCTGGGATCTCAAGTGTGTACTACCACACCTGGCCACCACATGGTTTTGACACACAGAATGTATACGTTTTAGAATGATAACTTGCACATTGTAGAAGGGAAGATGGGGAGTGAAGAGAGTATAGTAGCTGGGCGTGGTAGCAAATGCCTGTAATCCCAGTACTTGGGAGGCTAAAACAGGAGAATCACAAGTTGGAGGACAGCCTCAGAGGTGTAGCAAGGCTCTCAGCAACACCCCAGCCCCAGGTCCCCTAGCAGGACCCTGTTTCAAAACAAAAAATAAAAATAGGGCTGGGGGTGAAACTTAGAGGTAGAATACCCCTGGGTTCAATCCCTAGTAACCCCCCCTACACACACACGCACGCACACAAAATAAAGAGAGAGAGAGAGGAGAGAGAGAGAAGTAGCAGCAATTGGGTAACAAAACAAAGAGCTGAGAAGCATGATGTACTGAGCATCTACTCTGTGCCGGCTTTTCATGGGATGGGATCTTTTTCCCCTCTTTCATTTTCTGAATATGGTATTTTTTAAGTTGCACATCACCCATGTGAAGTAGACACTACTATCCTTATTTTCCACATTAGAAAGCAGGTTCACAAAGTTGAGTGAGCTGCTCAAGATCTCACAGCTGCTAAAGAACCTCTGGTTCTTTGTACCGCACCGCGCTGCCCAGGGGAAAAGAGGAGAGGGTGGATTTGAGGGGCATGATGGAGGTAGATTCATCAAGCTTCAGTGGCCAACTGAACATGGACTTAAGATATAGATTCTATCAGAATGATTCTGCATTTTCAGCTGGGCACCAAGGTGCATGATAATGCTCTTAACCCAGACGGGAAACCCAAGCAGAGAAGAAGCAGGGAGGTGATAACTCAGGTTTGGACACATTGAATTTTCAGTGCCTGTGGGACATATGCAAGTAAAAGTGTCTAGAAAGCAGCTAGAAATAAAGGTCTAGAAGTTCAGAGTAAAAGGAAGCTACAGAGTAAGATTTACAACTTCTCAGGACAGATTTTAAAAAGTACAGGAGCCAGACGTGGTGGCGCACGCTTGTAATCCCAGCATTCAGGAGGCTGAGACCAGAGGATCGCGGTTCACACAGCCTCAGCTACTTAGTGAGGCCCTCCACAACTCAGTGAGACCCTGTTTCAAAATACAGAATAAAGCCGGGCGTGGTGGTGCACGCTTGTAATCCCTGCACTTGGGAGGCAGAGACAGGAGGATCCTGCTAATTTGAAGCCTGGAGGTAGAAGGGTTTTCAGGAACCCCAGTACCACCAAAAAAGAAGAAGGAGAAGGAGAAGGAGGAGAAGAAGAAGAGATAAATAATAAAATAAAGAATAAAACATAGGGCAGGGGGTGTAGCTCAGAAGTCGAATATCCCTGGGTTCCATCCCCAGACCCACACACACACACACACACGCAAAAAAAATTTACAGGAAGCCAGTCATGATGGTACATGCCTATAATCCAATACTTGGGAGGCTGAGACAGGAGGATGGCAGGTTTGAAGCCCTCAGTAAATTAGTGAGACCCTGTTTCCAAGTAAAAACAATAAAATGGGGCTAAGATGTAGCTCAGAGATAGCATGTCCCTGGGTTCAATCCCCAGTACAAAACAAACAAACAAACAAAAAAAAAACAGGGATAGATCCGATGGTTCGAGAAGGATACGTGGACTGAGGACGCTCACCTAACCATGAGTTCAAGTTCAAGGAGGAGGAGCAGGGAGCAGTTCTCAGGCTCCTGTCTTCCTCTCTTGTCTCTGCCCCCAAACAGTGATGTATCAGAGAGTGGCATGCTGTCCCGCCTCGGTGACTTGCTCTTCTACACTATTGCTGAGGGCCAGGAACGAATTCCTATCCACAAGTTCACTAGCGTAAGTTGCCCCGACCTGTTCAGAACCCTAATCCCATAGGATCTCCGGCAAGTGGGAAAGGAGGGCAGGACAAGTGCAGGGCCACTAATGGGTTCCCACATGAGGGTGGAGAATACAGATGGGCAATAATGAGTGCCAAGGCCGAGGAGACATCCCATCCCTGCCCCAGAGTTGGAAGATTAAACACTGACTCATGAACAAGGGCAGGAGGCCCTTGCTAGCCCGCCAGGATGCTCATTCCCCCACGCTCCAAACCCATGTGTTCCACCTGGCTTAGTAGTTGGGGTTAACAATTGAGAATCTATTGGGAAGATTACTAGGATTAGATTACTGTCTTTTAAGCTGACCTTACAGGCCTCTTCTTTCCCCTGAAGGCACTGAAAGCCACAGGACTGCAGACATCAGATCCTCGGCTCCGAGATTGCATGAGCCAGATGCACCGCATGGTCCAAGAGTCCAGCAGTGGTGGCCTCTTGGATAGAGAACTCTTCCAAAAGTGAGACCCCAGAAACAAGGGCACTGCTTTCAAAACTGTTCTGTGGGTGCAGAGGAATCTTGGGAATTGTATAGTTTAACTCCCTCTTTTTAATTTTTTTGTATTTATTTATTTATTTATTTATTTATTTTGGTACCAGGGATTGAGCCCAAGGGCATTATACCTCCAAGTTATATCCCCAACCCTTTTTATTTTGAAACAGGGTCTCAGCTGGGCATGGTGGTACATACTTGTAATTCTGGTATTTGGGAGACTGAGATAGGAGTATCACATCTTCAAGGCCAGCCTTAGCAACTTAGGTCCTCCACAACTTAGTGGAACCTTATTTCAAAGTAAAAAATAAAATAGGGCTGGGCATGGTGGCGCACACTTGTAATCCCAGTACTTGGGAGGCTGAGACAGGAGGATCGCACAGGTTCAAAGCCAGCTTCAGCTACTGAGTGAGGCTCTCAGCAACTTAGTGAGACCCTGTTTCCAAATAAAGTATAAAATAGGTCTGAGAGTATAGCCTGGAGGTAGAAAGCCCCTGGGTTCCACCCCCAGTACCACCAAATACAAAAAAAAGAAAAGAGAGAGACCCTCCTGTCTCAGTCTCCCAAGTACTGGAGTTATAAGCATGTGCCACCACACCTGGCACAACCCCTCATTTTAGAAGTAAACTAAAAAAACCTTGAAAAAGCCAGGCATGGTGGCACACACTTGCAGTCACAGCATTTGGGAGGCTGAGACAGGTGGATCACTGTTCACAGACAGCCTGAGCTACTACTTAGTGAGACCCTGTTTCAAAATAAGGAATAAAAATAGGGCTAGAGGTGTAGTTTGGAGGTAGAATGACCCTGGGTTCCATCCCCAGTACTTCAATAAACAAACAAACAAACAAACACCCTAGAAAGATGAAGTGACTTGCCAAAGCTGTTGGTCCCAAAGCACATGACCACTTACAACCTTCATGGCTGGGAGTGAGTCCCAGCTGCACCTCTGGAGCCCCCTAATGCAATCATGTCTGGGATCTAGGTGTGTGAGCAGCAACATTGTACTCCTGACCCAGGCATTCAGAAAGAAGTTTGTCATTCCTGACTTTGAGGAGTTCACGTGCCATGTGGATCGCATCTTTGAGGATGCCAAAGAGCCCACTGGAGGCAAGGTGAGATCCAGGAGTAGAGGAGGGCTCTGGGCCGGACAGGCCTTGCTTCTCATGCGTTTCTATGTACACAATGCCTCGAGCAGGGGAGGGGACCCTAGGTTCTTACTCAGACAGCTGGCATAGTCAGCTGTCTGACTTATATTGAACCTTTATATTATATGTTGAACCTTCAAAGTGACTTATAGGGTAGTGGAGCCTATGGGAAGCTGGCTCTAGACTTTTTTTTTTTTTTAACTTTCCATGTACTTTACTGCTATCCCTTCAGGATTGGGGTTACAGAATGACAAGGTCCCCTAGGATTTCAGACTTGGCTTTTCTGGGAGCAGTAGGCGGAAGGGAATCCATTTACCATCCAAGAGATAAAATTTTAGTTTTTACCCAAAAAAAAAAAAAAAAAAAATTTCTCCTGATCCTGCGTTGTTCCTCTGCACATCCATCTTTCTCCCTTTTCTCTACCTGCACATGCCAGGTCGCGGCCTACATCCCTCAGCTGGCCAAGTCCAACCCAGACCTGTGGGGCGTCTCCCTGTGCACCGTGGATGGGCAGAGGTGAGATGCTGGGTGAGAGGAAGGGGCGGGCACCACGAGGAGCAAAGGCCCACCCCTATCATGGCACCTGTCTGTCTCCAGGCATTCTGTGGGCCACACAAAGATCCCCTTCTGCCTGCAGTCCTGTGTGAAGCCCCTCACCTATGCCATCTCCGTAAGCACCTTGGGCACTGACTATGTGCACAAATTTGTGGGCAAGGAGCCTAGTGGCCTGCGCTACAACAAGCTCTCCCTCAATGAGGAAGGTGAGCACCCCGGGGCTCAAACCAAACTCACATCTGCCTTTTCTCTTTCTCCCAACCCTCCCCCAGCCTTTTTCATTCATTGTTTGCCTTTCCTTCCATCCCAGCCCTGTTTAGTTTGTACAATTAATGAAGTCAGGGATGTTCAGGGTGGTATAGCTGGAGATTCTGCTCTTCCTGGTTAGCCCCTGCGATTCTTTTCTCCCCAGCAAAGATATCCTTTCTTCTTCTTTTTTAAGTCCTTATTTTATTTTTATTTATTTATTTTTTGTGGGTCTGGGGATGGAACCCAGGGGCATTGACCTCCAAGCTACACCCCCTGCCCTATTTTTTTTATTCTCTATTGTTAAACAGAGTATCACTTAAGTAGCTGAGGCTGTCTAGGAACCATGATCCTCCTGTCTCAGCCTCCAGAATGCTGGAATTACAAGTGTGACCTACCATGCCTGGCTTTAAGTGTTTATTTTAAAACAGGGTTTCAGCCGGGCGTGGTGGCGCACGCTTGTAATCCCAGTGCTTGGGAGGCTGAGAGAGGAGGATCGCGCAGGTTCAAAGCCAGCCTCAGCTACTTAGTGAGACTCTCAGCAACTAGTGAGACCCTGTTTCCAAATAAAATATAAAAATGGGTCTGGGAGTATAGCCCAGAGGTAGAAAGCCTCTGGGTTCCATCCCCAGTACCACCAAAAAAAAAAAAAAAACAAAACAAAAAAAAAACAGGTTTCACTAAGTTACAGAGTGCCCAAGTAGCTGAGACTGGCCTTGAATCTGTGATCCTCCTGTCTCAGCCTAAGTACTGAGATTACAAGCATGCATCCCCATGCCTGGCTAGAAATCTTTCTTTTTAACCTACATAGTGGTCAGGCTATAAAGCAGGCTTTGTTCAGTGGCTGATAAGATTCTGGGTGGTTTGTATTTTTCCAGGAATTCCCCATAACCCCATGGTCAATGCCGGTGCCATCGTTGTCAGCTCCCTGATCAAGGTCAGTGACACACTAAGCTTCTACGAGGTATTATTCTCTAAGCCCCTTATTATTCTTGTATCCCTCCTCTGTTCAGCTCTCCAGGGAGAACAGTGGGGCACTAATTCCTTTGAGGGTTCCCAGGAAGCTAGTCAGAACACAGCAGGGCCTACCTCCTGAGGATGTTAATAAGAGGGATGGCACTTCCCCCGCTTTTACCCTATATCATCCCCTGCCCCCTCTCATGGGTCTAAAGCCCAGAGCTTCCTGGAGAAGGGCGCAGGTCCTGACCCCTGCTTAGGACCAAGGGCCAAATGCCAGAGACAGGGGGAGGACAGCACTATCACGCATTGATTGGCCACTTCTGGTTGAGGGACGCATGCAGAGAAGGGTGAATGGCCAGGCCAGGGCAGTTATTCACGTCACCTGGAACTGTGAGTTGGCCTTGAGCAAAGGTGTCAGGCAGCCCATCAGCTGTAGATCTCCCAGGGCTTGAGCAAGAACCTGGGAGCAGCGTGGGCAGCAACATTCTGAAGCCAATCACTGCCCCTCCCAGGGAAGGTGGTGTTAGGAACCCTCCCCCAGCCACTCTCAGGTGTCAGAGTCCCTGTGGTGTTGACTGATAGCTGATATGTGCAGGAAGCAGAGTGGAAGAAGAGGACAGGCCAAGTTTCTCCCAAAGTTCTATGATGGCTCTGTCTGCAGCCCTGCATCTGGGACCTGGCTCATTCCATTCCCATCCAAATTGGCCGTATTAGACCTGACTCTTAGCCAAACTCTAGCTTCAGAGCTGGGGATGTGGCTTAGTGGCAGAGTGCTTGTCTAGCAGGCACAGGGCACTGGGTTTGATCCCCATCAGGTTAGCTTCGTTTCAGTTATCAAGACAGTCGAGTGTTATATGCAACAGACACCTCATCTCATTTCTGTCATTCCGTCCAGTCTTGGAGATGGTATGGAGTCAGGGATGGGCTAAAGTAAGGGTTTCTCATGGCATGTTGAGGATGGGGATTAAATGTAGGGATGAGACTTGGGGCAGGAGTGGAGTCAGTAAAATGAAAGTGGGAAAGGGAAAAGGGTTCAGATAAGAGACGTAGGGGTGAGACTCAGGATGGGTGAAGCTCATTGATGCCATGAGTTTATCTGTAACCTCATTTCTTAATAATAAAATCCAAGCCGGGCGTGGTGGCACACGCTTGTAATCCCCGCACTTGGGAGGCTGAGACAGGAGGATCGCACAGGTTTGAAGCCAGCCTCAGCTACTTAGTGAGGCTCTCAGCAACTTAGTGAGACCCTGTTTCCAAATAAAATATTAAAAAGGTCTGGGAGTATAGCCTGGAGGTAGAAAGACTCTAGGTTCCACCCCCAGTACCACCCAAAAAATAAAATAAAATAAAATCTAAGTTTATTATTCATTTATTATTATTATTATTTATTTATTTATTTATTTATTTATTTATTTATTTATTTATTTATTTTTGGTGGTACTGGGGTTCCTGGAAACCCTTCTATCTCCGGGCTATACTCCCAGACCTCTCTCTCTTGGAAACAGGGTCTCTTAAACCAGTAAGGCTGGCTTCGAACCTGCACGATCCTCCTGTCTCTGCCTCCCAAGCGCAGGGATTACAAGCATGCGCCACCACGCCTGGCTAAAACCTAAGTTTATTTATTTTTGTGGTACTGAAGATGAAACCCACGGGTGCTCTCCCACTGTGTTACATCCTCAGCCTTTTTTTATTTTTTATTTTGAGATAGGGTATCATTCTCTCTCTCTCTCTCTCTTTTTTTTTTTTTGTACTGGTGATAGAACCCAGGGGCATTCTCCCTCCGAGCTACAGCCCCAGCCCTATTTTTTATTCTTTTTAAAAAATTTTTTGGTGGTACTGGGGGTGGAACCCAGAGGCTTTCTACACTCCAGGCTATACTCCCAGATCTATTTTCTATTTTTTTATTTGGAAACAGGGTCTCACTAAATTGCTGAGGCTGGCTTCGAACCTGTGCGATCCTCCTGTCTCAGCCTCCCAAGCGCGGGGATTACAAGCATGCGCCACCATGCCCGGCTTATTCTTTATTTTGAAACAGGGTCCCACTGAGTTGCAAAGGACCTCACTAAGTAGCTGAGGCTGTCTGTGAACCGTGATCCTCTGGTCTCAGCTGCCCGAATGCTGGGATTACAAGTGTATGCCCAGCGCTCACATCTGGCTTCTTAAATGGTTTTTAAGATTGCTAGATATACATGAATACAAAAATGTCTCCGTGTTTTGTATTTGCAGTGCCAGGAATTGAACCCAGGGATACTCTACCTCTGAGCTCCACCCCCAGCCCTATTTTTTTTTTTTTTTTGGTGGTAGTGGAGATGGAACCCAGAGGCTTTGTACCTCTGGGCTATACTCCCAGACCTATTTTATATATTTTTTTGGAAACAGGGTCTCACAAAGTTGCTGAGAGCCTCACTAAGTAGCTGAGGCTGGCTTTGAACCTGTGCAATCCTGTCTCAGCCTCCCAGGCACGGGAATTACAAGCGTGCACCACCACGCCCGGCTCCCAGCCCATTTTTTATTCTTTATTTTGAAACAGGGTCTCACTAAATTGCAGAAGGCCTCACTAGGTAAGCTGAGGCTGTCCACGAACCTGCAATCCTCCTGTTCCAGCCTCTCAAGTACTAGGATTACCATCATGCCCAGCTCACTGTTTTTTGTTTTAAGAAAAAAAGGAAGGAAAGATGAAAGGATGGAAGAAAGAAAGGAAGGGCACATGCTTGTAGTCTGAGCTACTGGGGAGGCTGAGGCAGGATGGATCACTTGAGCCTACAAGTTTGAGACTAGCCTTGGGAACATAATAAGACTGTCTCAAATGAAAGAAAGATTATTGTAAAATGTAACACAAGCTGGGTGTGGTGATATACTCTTGTAATCCCAGTCCTTGGGAGGCTGAGACAGTAGGATCTAGGCCAGCCTCAGCTACTCTAGTGAAGCTCTCCACAATTTAGTGAGACTCTGTTTCAAAATAGAGAATAAAAAATCAGGCTGGCGCTGGGCGTGGTGGCACATGCTTGTAGACAGGAGGATTATGCTGGCTTAGGAGACCCTGTTTCCAAATAAAAATATAAAAAATAGGTGTCTGGGAGTGTAGCCCGGAAGTAGAAGGGTTTCCAGGGACCCCAGTACCACCAAAAAAAAAAAAAAAAAAAAAAAAAAAAAGGGCTGGAGGTGTAGCTTGGAGGTAGAATGCTCCTGGGTTCCATCCCCAGTACCAAAGGGAAAAAAGAGAAAAAAAAAGGTAGCACAGCCAGGTGTGGTGACTCATACCTATAATCCCAATACAGGCTGAGACAGTAAGATTGCAGGTTCAAGGGCAGCATTAGCAATTTAGGGAGACCCTGTTTTGAAATTTAAAAAATTTTCTAGGCATGATGGCACATGCTTATAATCCCAATACTTGGGAGGCTAAGACAGGAGTGTCATAGATTCAAGGACAGTCTTAGCAAGTACTGAGACTCCCATCAACCTAGCATGACCGTGTTTCCAAATAAAAAGTAAAATAGGGCTAGGGGTATAGCTTGGAAGTAGAAAGAATGTACCAGTTCAATCCTCAAGGCCACAAAAATAATTAAAAATTTCATTGGTGCATTGTAATTATATATCATAATAAGGTTCCAAGTGATAGACCATACATGTACGTGTTGTTTCCCTCCCAGCCCCTGCTGCCCTACTTCTCAAGAAAAAAAAAAATTTTTTTTTTCAGCACTAGGGATGGAACCCAGGGGCATTTGACCTCCAAGCTACACCCCCTGCCCTATTTTTTATTTCATTTATTTTTCAAACAGGGTCTCACTAAGTTGCAGAGGGCCTAAGTAGCTGAGTCTGTCCACAAACCACAGTCCTCCAGTCTCTGCCTCCCGAATGCTGGGATTATAAGCATGTGCCACCAGGCTTGGCTTCGATACTGGGGCTTGAATCCAGAGGCATTCTACCTCCAAGCTATACCTCCAGCCCTATTTTATTTCTTATTTGGAAACAGGGTCTCACTAAATTGCTGAGAGCCTGCAAAGTTGCCAAGACCAGCTTTGAACCTATGTTCCTCCTGTCTCAGCCTCCCAAGTACTAAGATTAAAAGCATGTGCCACTATGCCTGGTAGCTAAAAATTTTAAAAAAGGATTAAGGATGTACTTCAGAGATAGAATGCTCCTGGGTTCAATCCCAAGTACTTAAAAAAAAAAAAAAGGCTGTGCATGATGGTGCACATTTGTAATCTTAGTACTTGGGAGGCTGAGACAGGAGGATGATGCTGGCTTGAAGCCAGCCTCAGCTACTTAGTGAGGATCTCAGCAACTTAGACCCTGCTTCTAAATAAAATATAAAAGCCGGGCGTGGTGGCGCACACTTGTAATCCCTGCGCTGGGGAGGCTGAGACAGGCGGATCGTGCAGGTTCGAAGCCAGCCTCAGCTACTTAGTGAGGCTCTCAGCAACTTAGTGAGACCCTGTTTCCAAATAAAATATAAAATGGGTCTGGGAGTATAGCCTGGAGGTAGAAAACCTCTGGGTTCCACCCCCAGTACCACCAAAAAAATAAAAATAAATAAATAAATAATTAAATAAAATATAAAATAAGTCTGGGAGTATAGCCCGGAGGTAGAAAGCCCCTGGGTTCTATCTCCAGCACCACACACACACACACACACACGTAACATTCCTGTAGCAAGATCAGTTTAACACACTAGGCCCTTCTTTTTTTTTTTTTTTTTTTTTTTTTTTTTTTTTTTTTTTTGCGGGTCTGGGATGGAACCCAGAGGCATTGACCTCTGAGCCACACCCTCTGCCCTATTTTTTATTTTTTATTTATTTATTTATTTTTTTTTAGTGGTACTGGAGGTGGAACCCAGAGGCTTTCTACCTCCGGGCTATACTCCCAGACCTATTTTCTATTTTATTTGGAAACAGGGTCTCATTAAGTTGCTGAGAGCCTCACTAAATAGTTGAGGCTGGCTTTGAACCTGTGCAATCTTCCTGTCTCAGCCTCTCAAGCGCGGGGATTACAAGCATGCGCCACCATGCCCGGCCTTATTCTTTATTTTGAAACAGGGTCTCACTGAGTTGCGAAGGGCCTCACTAAGTAGCTGAGGCTGTCCGCGAACCACAGTCCTCCTGTCTCAGCCTCCCAAATGCTGGGATTACAAGCATGCGCCACCACGCCTGGCTTCCATTAGGCCCTTCTGACCCTTCACCCTGTTATCCTCCTAGGCTTGAGGTACTGACATCTCTCTCTTTCTCTGCAGATGGACTGTAATAAAGCAGAGAAGTTCGATTTTGTAAGTTCCCTTGCTACTCGGCTCCTGGCTGCCCTTTACCATGTCATGCTGCCTCTCCTGGCTGCCCCAGGTGCCTGGCTCTAAGCCCACTACCAGGTGCACCAGCCCACACGAGAAGCCTTATTTCCAGAGAAGTGGTCATCAGAGAGCAAAGCCGCTTGAAGTCCCCGCCCTCTAGGGGAAAGCTGAGATAAAGACAGTGGTACAGAAGGACTGGTCAGGCTGGGATGGATTTAGGAGGGTCCTCGGTCAAGTGGTGCCTCACTTGCCCCTCTTTTCTTCCAGGTGTTGCAGTATCTTAACAAAATGGCTGGGAATGAATACATGGGTTTCAGCAATGCCACGTAAGGCCTGGTCAGGGGACTGACTGGATACACTGTGGTGTTGTATGTGTCCATAGGGGTTGGGGGCGGGGGAGAAAGGGAGGCAGAGAGGATCTTGGGAGGAAGAAATTCCAGGGGAACTTTGGCCTCCTAGCTTCCTCCGAGTCCCTTCATTGACATTTGTTTACTTTGTGAAATAATTTGTTCCATTTCTAGTTAGTGTGTACCAAAAGGCAGTATGATGGTTTATGGTAAGGCCTTCCCAAGGCTTTTAAAGCCAAAAACTGCACCGGTTTTCTTAGATTAGATGGCTAGACAGCCTTGGTGATTTCTTGCTTTGTTCTGTTTACATTTTACAACAGAGCTATGCTGGGTGTTTGCTCAGGTTCAGGAGGTGCCTCTGCTATTAGTGTTAAGAGGTTACAGAGGTGCTGATTCGGTTTGACACGTGTAATGTAGTTGTGTCTCTCAGGGAAGGTAATTTTTCCCCTTCTCCCCACACCCACCTTTCAAACTTCAAGCACTAAATTGGGTGTTTGCTTCAGATTCCAGTCAGAGAAGGAAACAGGGGATCGGAATTATGCCATCGGCTATTATCTCAAGGAAAAGAAGGTAACTGGGAGAGGCCAATAGAGCAAGTCCCTGGGAATTCTGCTGCTGTTGGAAGGGGAACAGGGGCTGGGAATTTCAGCTGAGACCCTGGCAGTGGGAAAGGGCTGGCAAGGGCTAAAAGAGAAAGTTCTTTCCTCTTCTTCCTTGCAGTGCTTTCCTAAGGGGGTGGACATGATGGCTGCCCTCGATCTCTACTTCCAGGTAAGCAAATGCTCAGGGATAAGGATCAGGACAGACTGCCCCCTTTCTCTGAACCACACGAAGGCCACTGCTCTCTTGTGGCTGTCAGAAACACAGACTCATCGGGCATGGTTGCACACACTTGTAATCCCAGTATTCGGGAGGCTGAGACAGGAGGATCATGGTTCACGGACAGCCTCAGCTACTACTTACCCTCTGCAACTCAGTGGGACCCTGTTTCAAAATAAAGAATAAAAATAAGGGCCTGGGATGTAGCTTGGAGGTAGAATGCACCTGGGTTCCATCCCCAGTACCACACACATACACACACACACACACACACACACACACACACACACACCCCAAAGCTCATTAAAAGATCTAGATGCTAGCTAAGAACCTTGTTCTACTCCTAGCCGGGCATGGTGGCACACTTTTGTAATCCCAGCATCTGGGCGGCTAAGACAGGAGGATCACAGTTCGTGAACAGCCTCGGCTTAGTGAGGCTCTTTGCACCTAACTCAGTGAGACCCTGTTTCAAAATAAAATAATATAGGGCTGGGTATGTAGCTTGGAGGTAGAATGCCCCTCGGTTCCATCCCCACTACCAAAAAACAAAAACAAAGCAACCTTGCTTTACTCCTAAGAGCACCACGTTCACGTACACATGGTACCCTCACTTCTCCCTTATCTCCACAGCTGTGCTCCGTGGAGGTCACCTGTGAATCAGGCAGTGTCATGGCAGCCACCCTGGCCAACGGAGGGATCTGCCCCATCACAGGCGAGAGCGTGCTGAGCGCAGAGGCTGTGCGCAACACCCTCAGCCTCATGCATTCCTGCGGCATGTATGACTTCTCTGGCCAGTTTGCCTTCCATGTGAGTGTCTCTGGCCCTGCCATTCATCTGTGAGCCCGGCGCCAAGAAAGAGGACACTGGTCTCTGAAAATAGAGAGATGGAAGCTTGCCTCTCATTCACAAACCTCCAGCTAGGTGATTAGGCTGAGAATCCTCACAAGAGGTTGTTGAACACACAGTTACTCAAACATACAGACACCTGACGGTGCAGCTTCTGAAACGCTCTTGTGCAACCCTTCACGTGGCTGGCTGTTCTCTGGGTCTCAGCTTAAGCGTCATCTTTTTTTTTTTTTTTTTTTTTTTTTTTTTTTTTTTTGTAGTGCTAAGGATGGAACTCAAGGGCATTCTACCTCAGGGCTATACCCCTAACCCTGCTTTTTATTTTTTTGTGGTATTTGGGATGGAACCTAGGGGCATTCCATCTCCAAGCTACACCCCCAGCCCTATTTTTTATTCTTTATTTTGAAACAGGGTATCACTGAGTTGCAAAGGGCTTCACTAAGTAGCTGAGGCTGTCCACAAACCATGATCCTCCTGTCTCAGCCTCCCAAATGCTGGGATTATAGTGTGTGCTACCAAGTCCAGCTTTATTTTTTTTTATTTATTTATTTTTGTGTGTGTGTGGGTCTAGGAATGGAACACAGGGGCAATCGACCTCTGAGCTACACCCTTGCCCTATTTTTTATTCTTTACTTTTTATTTATTTATTTCTGTGGTACTGATAGTGGAACCCAGGAGCTTTTCTACCTCTGGTCTATACTCCCAGACCTATTTTTTATACTTCATTTAGAAACAGAGTCTCACTAAATTCCTTGAGCCTCACTAAGTAGCTGAAGCTGACTTCGAACCTGTGCATTCCTCCTGTCTCCGCCTCCCAAGTGTAGGGATTACAAGCTTGCGCCACCAGCCCCGGCTTTATTCTTTACTTTTTATTTTTTTTTAATTTTTAATTTTTATTTATTTATTTGTGGGGGGGTTGGGGATGGAACCCAGGGGCATTCAACCTCTGAGCTACATCCCCTGCCCTATTTTTAATTTTTTATTCTGTATTTTGAAACAGGGTCTCACTGAGTTGCGGAGGGTCTGAGTAGCTGAGGCTGTCCGCGAACCGCGATCCTTCGGTCTCAGCCTCCCAAATGCTGGGATTACAAGCATGGGGCACCACACCTGGCTATTCTTTACTTTTTAAAACAGGGTTTCAAAGCTCAGCTACTTAGTGAGGCTCTCAGCAACCTAATGAGACCCTGTTTCCAAATAAAATATAAAATGGGTCTGGGAGTATAGCCCGGAGGTAGAAAGCCTCTGGGTTCCACCCCCAGTACCACCAAAAAAATAAAAAATAAAAAAATAAAAATAAAACAGGGTTTCACTGAGCTGCAAAGAGCCTCACTAAGTAGGAGGTGAGGCTGTCTTCGAACCATGATCCTCCTTTCTCAGCATCCAAATGCTGAGATTACAAGCATGCACCACCATGCCTGGCTTTTATTTTTATTTTTAATTTTTATTTATTTATTTATGTTTGTGTGGATATGGGGATGGACCCAGGGGCAATCTACCTCCGAGCTACACCCCAACCCAATTTTTTTTTATTTTATTCTTTATTTTGAAGCAGGGCCTCACTGAGTTGTGGAAGGCCTCACTAAGTAACTGAGGCTATCCATGAACCGCGATACCCCCAGTCTCAACCTCCCCAAAACTGGGATTAGAAGAGTATGCCACCACACCCAGCTTATTTTAAAATTGTATTTATTTATTTATTTATTTATTTATTTATTTATGGCCCTGGGGGTGGAACCCAGGGACATTCTACCTCCAGTATATCCCCAGTCCTATTTTTTTTTTTTTTTTTTTTTGGTGGTACTGGGGTTCCTGGAAGCCCTTCTACCTCTGGGCTACACTCCCAGACACCTATTTTGTACTTTTTTATTTGGAAACAGTGTCTCACTGAGTTGCAAAGGGCCTCACTAAGTAGCTGAGGCTGGCTGCTAACTGTGATCCTCCAGTCTCAGCCTCCCAAATGCTGGGATTAAAAGTGTACACCACCATGCCCAGCTTATTTTTATTTTGAAACACGGTCTTGCTTGGTTGATGAGTGTCTCAATACTTGCTGAGGCTATCCTTGAATCTGCAGTCCTCCTGTCTCAGCCTCCTAAGTACTGAGATTATAGGCATGTGCCACAAACACCCCAGCTTTTAAGTGTCATTTCTTTTGTTTCTGGTGTTGGGGATTGAACCCAGAGACATTCTCCCTCCAAGCCACACTCCCAGCTTGATTTTATTTATTTTGAAATAGTGTCTAACTAGGTTGCTGAAAGCCTCACAAAATTGCTAAGGCTGGCTTTGAACATGCAATCCTCCTGTCTCAGCCTCCCAAGTACTAAGATTGTAAGCATGCGGTACTGGGGACTGAACCCAGGGGCATCCTACCTCCAAGCTATAACCTAGACCTATATTTTATTCTTTATTTTGAAAGAGGGTCTCACTAAATTGCTGAAGTCCTCACTAAGCAGTTGAGACTGCTGAGAACCAGCATTCCTATCTCTGCCTCCCAAGTAATAGGATTACAAGTGTGTTCCACCATCCACCATGCCAGACTCTCTTAAGTGCCCATTCTCTCTCTCTCTCTCTCTCTCCCTCTCTCTCTCTCTCTCTCTCTCTCTCTCTCTCTCTCTCTTTCTTTTTCAGTACTGGGGATGGAAACCAGGGGCATTCTACCTCCAAGCTACACCCCCCAGCCCTATATTTGTCTTTATTTTTTTGAAACAGGGTCTCACTGCAATTGCAAAGGGCCTCACAAAGTATTTGAGGCTGTCCGCGAACCCGGATCCTCCCTTCTCAGCCTCCCGAATGCTGGGATTACAAATGTGTACCACCATGTCAGGCTCTTAAGTGCCATTTCTAAGGAGAGGCTTTTCTTTGTTTTTTGCAGTGCTAGGGATAGCCCAGGGCCTCCCCCATGCAAGTGTTCTTCCACGGAGTTACAACCTCAGCCAGAAGAGAGGCTTTTCTGACTGCCCTATTTCAACTGGGCCCACCCCACCTCCAGCTGTATTCACAGCACCCTGCTTTTCTTCCCAGTGTTTATCATAATTATTCCTATCTAGCCCGGTGTAGTGGCACCTGCTTGTAATCTCAGAACTTGGGAGGCTGAGATCAGAGGATGGAAGGTTGCAGGACAGCCTCAGCTATTTAGTGAGGCCCTCTGCAACTTAGTGAGACCCTGTTCCAAAATAAAAAATAAAAAAATAGTGCGAGGGGTGTAGTTGAGAGGTAGAATGCCCCTAAGTTCAATCCCAGTACCCCCCCACCACAAAATTTGTTTCTATTTATGTTTGACTGCGATGGCCCATCTCTACCAGCAGAATGTAAATGACTTTGCCCTAGTTCTAGAACAGCATCCAGGGTAGTGCTGTTAATACTTCACTTTACTTAATATTTCCTAACTATCAATGAATTGGGAGGTAGCAATAAGAAAAGGAGCCAGGTGGGCTTGGCAGAGACTGAGGCAGAAGGATTGCAGGTTTAAGGATAGCCTCAGCAACTTAGTAAGACTTTCATTCGTTCTTTCTTTCCTTTTTTTTTTTTTTTTTTTTGTGTGTGTGTGTGGTACTGGGGGTGGAACCCAGGGGCTTTTCTACCTCTGGGCTATACTCCCAGACCTATTTTATTCTTTATTTGGAAACAGGGTCTCACTAAGTTGCTGAGAGCCTCACTAAGTAGCTGAGGCTGGCTTCGAACCTATGTGATCCTCCTGTCTCAGCCTCCCAAGTGTGGGGATTACAAGCGTGCCCCAACACGCCCAGCAAGACCCTCTTTCAAAATAAAAAGGAGTGGGGGAGCTGGGCCTGGTGGTGCATTCTTATAATCCCAGTACTTGGGATGCTAAGACAGGAGGATCTGGGTTCACAGCCAGCCTCAGCTACTTAGTGAGGCCCTCTGCAACTTAATGAGACCTTGTTTCAAAATAAATAATAACAAAGCCGGGCATGGTGGAGCATGCTTATAATCCCAGCATTTGGGAGACTGAGACCTGAGGATCGCGGTTTGTGGACAGCCTCAGCTACTTAGGCCCTCTGCAACTCGGTGAGACCTGGTTTCAAAATAAAGAATAAAAAATAGGGCAGCCGGGCGTGGTGGCGCACGCTTGTAATCCCCGCGCTTGGGAGGCGGAGACAGGAGGATCGCACAGGTTTGAAGCCAGCCGCGCGCGCTGGCTTAGGAGACCCTGTTTCTAAATAAAAAATATAAAATAGGTCTGGGAGTGTAGCCCGGAGGTAGAAGGGCTTCCAGGAACCCCAGTACCACCAAAAAAAAAATAATAATAATAATAAATAAATAAAATAAATAAATAAATAAATAAAAAATAGGGCAGGAGGTGTAGCTCGGAGGTCGAATACCCCTGGGTTTCACCCCCAGACCCGAAAAAAAAATAATAATAACAAAACAGGCCGGGGGTGTAACTTGGAGGTAGAATGCCCTGGGTTCAATCCCTAGCACCACAAAAAACAAACAAAAAAAAGGGGGTGAGGGCTAGTGGTTAACTTGGAGGTCGAAAGCTCCTGGGTTCAATTCCAGTACCCCCCCCCCAAATCTACTTAAATCTAATTACTACACCCAAAAGGCTGAGGTAGGTGGTGGCTTTGTTCTTGCAACCAATTTATAATAGCGTACCTTGTTTATTTTCCTAGATTTGGGGGAACCCCAGCTCATCCTCAGCTTCAAATCTGTTTCCAGGTGGGCTTGCCAGCCAAGTCAGCTGTATCCGGAGCCATCCTTCTGGTGGTACCCAATGTTATGGGAATGATGTGTCTGTCACCTCCACTGGACAAGCTGGGGAACAGCCAAAGGGGCATCAACTTCTGCCAGGTGAGTTGCTCTAAACACAAAACTTAATATTTTTGAGTCAAGCAACTAATTTAATGGTAGTCACTTTAAGTAAATGAAACAATCTTGAGCTCCTACCAAGTACAAGAAATAAGTAAACAATATCTCTGGCTTACAATTCTAGAAGTTGGTATCTCTCTTTAACTTCCACAACTATGACAACCTGCGGCACTGTGCCCGGAAATTAGACCCACGGCGTGAAGGGGGAGAAGTCCGGGTAAGGAAAATCCCAGGTGGCTTGAAAGAATATTTCAGAATAGAACATGCCATAAAGCTTCAGAAATACCCTTGGCTAAGCAATGGAGGTTGTCACAAGGCAAAGGTGAGCATGGGTGGATTCAAGGCCACAACTAATTACTCTGATTTGTGTTTCAGAACAAGACTGTAGTGAACCTGTTATTTGCTGCTTATAGTGGAGATGTCTCAGCTCTTCGAAGGTATTTCTACTATGACCAAACACACACAGTAAAATACTCCTGGTCAGAGACCTTACCTTATTAAGAGGCAACACAGCGAAATAGTTAAATGCCTCAGCTATAAGAGTAAATAGAATGTACATAGATTGTATTTAAATAAGATAGAAAAAGTGCCTGCCATATGATAAGGACTTAATTTATAACAGTCACTGTTACTAACTTGAGTGTTAGCAAGTACTGGAGGCAGGGGTCAACGAATGTCTACAGGTAGGCAGTGATGTTTCTGGAAGCAGCACACGTCTCTTTTTTTTTTTTTTTTTTTTTTTTTGCGGGTCTGGGGGTGGAACCCAGGGGCATTTGACCTTTGAGCTACACCTCCTACCCTATTTTTTATTCTTTTTTTTTTTTTTTTTGGCGGTACTGTGGGTGGAACCCAGAGGCTTTCTACCTCCAGGCTATACTCCCAGACCTATTTTATATTTTATTTGGAAACAGGGTCTCACTAAATTGCTGAGGCTGGCTTCGAACCTGTGCGATCCTCCTGTCTCAGCCTCCCAAGCACGGGATTACAAGCGTGTGCCACCACGCCTGGATTTTTTTTTTTTTTTTTTTTTTTTTTTTTTTTTTTTGTGGTACTGGGGTTCCTGGAAGCCCTTCAACCTCCAGGCTACACTCCCAGACCTATTTTATATTTTTATTTGGAAACAGGGTTTCCTAAGCCAGCGTGCGCGGCTGGCTTCGAACCTGCGCGATCCTCCTGTCTCTGCCTCCCAAGCGCGGGGATTACAAGCGTGCGCCACCACGCCCGGCTCTATTTTTATACTTTTTAAAATTTGGAAACAGGGTCTCTTTTAGCCAGCGAGACTGGCTTCGAACTTGCGTGATCCTCCTGTCTCTGCCTCCCAAGCACGGGGATTACAAGCATGTGCCACCACGCTTGGCTCACGCCCGGCTTTTTATACTTTATTTTGAAATAGGGTTTCACTAAGTTGCGGAGAGCCTCACTAAGTAGCTGAGACTGTCCGTGAACTGTGATCCTCCAGTCTCAGCCTCCCGAATGCTGGGATTACAAGCGTGCGCCACCATGCCCGGCTTCTCTTTCTGAAGTGGAAATAAGTCATCTGGTATAGAACACAGATTATACAGAGCCCACAGATGTAGCCATAAACGAGTTTGCTTTTCCTGAAATCTGTCCAGTCTGAGCCCACTGTGGAAGGCACAGCAGTGACTGCAGACTGGTCTGGGTAACCCTAGCTGCTTTCTGCTACCCTCAGGTTTGCCTTGTCAGCCATGGATATGGAACAGAAAGACTATGACTCCCGCACTGCTCTGCACGTTGCTGCGGCTGAAGGTATCTGAAGGGTTAAAGGGGGAGAGCAGAGCAGACCCTTTCTTCTATACCAAGGACACCCTTGGTATACAAGGTTACAGGGCTGACAACTAGTTTTGTCCCTTCAGCTGGCGGCCAGAGTATTATCGGGTGTTGCTGGCAGGGAGCAAAATGGGAAGAGGCCTTTTCTCCTCCCCTCTTGGTACAGACTCCAGCTGACAACGGTCTGCAACAAAGGGTTCAGGACCTGTACACTCTCATTTTTCTTCTGCCTGTATTCCTAGGACACATGGAAGTTGTTAAATTTCTGATCGAGGCTTGCAAAGTGAATCCTTTTGTCAAGGACAGGTGAGTAGAATTAGGCTGAAAGTGGGAGGGTGGCACAGCTTTTCCACCACCGACCTCCAGCCATCAGGCACTTGTAACCACAACACTCTCCATGTCTTCTTTGCCTTATCATGATCATTATTCCTCTCAGGTGGGGCAACATTCCCCTGGATGATGCTGTGCAGTTCAACCACCTGGAGGTGGTCAAAGTGCTTCAAGATTACCAGGACTCCTACACACTCTCTGAGACGCAGGCTAAGGCAGCAGCTGAGGACCTATCCAAAGAGAACTTGGAGAGCATGGTGTGAGCCCTGGTCATGGACAGTTCCCTGCTCAAAAAAGTACAAGCTGGACACACATTAACCCTTACCATGAAAATATTATGGAGAGTTGCTTCAGTGGGCAACTCTCTTGGTAACATAGGCCAGTGCTTCCTGTGAGTCAAATGCCCCATTCTTTCAGCAGATACCTGCAGTAGAGCTATCCATGGACACTTCAAGGTGTGGCCTAGTGGCTTGGCCCACTCAAAACCATCCTGGGTCCCCTTTTTCTCTCTCTGAAGAAACCATCATACTTTGATGGAGGACTCTAGTTTCTATGCACGTGTATATATCAGAGTAAGAAAAAGGAGGGGACCTGTGAACCTGGCTTTAGTAGTCTGGTGAGATCTGTCCCCCTTGGACAGGACATGTTGTTGCTCTGCTAATAGCAATTTTATAGACAGAGAAAGTATTTTGTGCTCAAATAAACTTTAATTATACAAATTATTTTTGTTAAACCCAGCCATTCTCTTTTCCCTTAGGGGTATCTAGCTTCATCACCCTCACAGAAGGTAGAATAAGATAGAATCACAGGGTGAGAGAACCCAAACCATTCATATTTCCTATACATATTTACCTATCCACCAGGTTTTCCTCAAACCCACATACTTCTCTGAGTTAAGTATATTCTGTTGCCAAGGGGAATATGGGTTTCAGGCCCAAAAATGAACTGTGTAAATCCTCAGGCCTCCCTCCTTCTTCTGGAATTTTCAACTGTGGCAGAAATTAAGATGGAACTGTGTGTGTGTGTGTGTGTGGGGGGGGGTGTACTGGGGATTGAACCCAGGGGCATTCTACCTCCCAGCTACACCCCCAGCCCTATTTTTTTATTTTGAAACAGGGTCTCATTAGGTTGAGAGTCACTACTTGCTAAGGCTGTCTTCAAACCTGTGATTCTCCTATCTCAGCCTCCCAAATACTAGGATTACAAGCATATACCACCATATCCAGCTTATTTTTAATTTTGAAACAGGGCCTCACTAAATTGCTGAGGCAGACCATACACCTGTAATCCTGTCTCAGCCTCCCAAGTACTGGAATTACAGGTGTGCGCTACCATGCCCAACTAAAATGAAACTTCATTTATTTATTTATTTTTTTTCAGAACTAGGGATTGAACCCAGGGGCATTCTACCTCCAAGGTAGTCCCCACCCCTATTTTTTATTCTTTATTTTAAAATAGGGTCTCACTAAGTTGGAGAGGGCCTCACAAAGTAGCTGAGGCTGGCTGGAACCTGTAATCCTCTGATCTCAGCCTCCTAAATACTGGGATTATAAGCATCCATCAACACCCCGGTTCTAAAATGGAACTTTTTCTTTTTTTGAGATACTAGGTATTGAACCCAAGGGCATTCTACCTCTGAGCTAGACCCCTAGCCCTATTTTTATTCTTTATTTTGAAACAGGGTCTCACTGATTGCAAAGGGCCTCAGTAAGTAGCTGAGGCTATCCTTGAACTGCGATCCTCCCATCTCAGCCTCCTGAATACTGGGATTACAGCGTGTGCCATCACGCCCAGCTAAAATGGAACTTAACAAATTTTCTGGCACTAATCCCCTGGATTTTCCTGTCTATTCCCTTTCGGTCACAGTTCTCACTGGCACAAGGATTACGGCTTGGCTGGGTGTCAGGTGTAGAGAGGAAGGTGGATGGCCTCAGGGTGAGGACAGCCGCAGCTCTATGGGGCTGAGGATCTGTGGCACTGAGGTACTGAGGTACTAGGGAAGGAGAGCTCTGGTTTTCACTCTTATCACTGAGTCAATAAAGCACTGAGGAAGCCAGAGCCCAGACTCTGAAGGTGCCACAGAGAAAGAGCCAAGTCACTGATTGCACCACTCCACCAGCCGGAGGTAGAAAGGATTTACTCTTAAGAGGTTTGGCAGAGCCCCCAAAACACACAAATTACATGGGAATAAAGGGAGGGAGAGGTATTATAGTGATGAAATAAAATTCACACAAGCTAAAAGACAAGACACCAGGACTGAATAGTCTAAGACGGGCAAGTGGAGACAAAGGGCCTGAAGGAGGCAAGTCAGGGAAAACATATCCACGGTAGCCTAAGAAACTGGCAGTAGTTTGAAGGCAAAGCTGGACTGTATGCCTAGCTTTCACAGGTAAGGGACTGAGGAATATGACTAAGATATTGCACAAAGAACCCCAATACTGAACTGTGGGAGCTAGAGGTCACTTGGGGTAAAGTAAAACAGCTTCAGACACTTTCAAAATAAGGCTGGCCAAGTGCATGATTAGGAACTCCAGTAACGAACGGACTAGAGACCCTTTGGCACCTCAAGCCCTGAGTGGGTCAGCAGTTCTCCATCCCAAAGAGCAAAAGCAGGCACCACTGGACCCCGGAAATCTGTCTGCAGTGTGTGGATCACAGAGACCTGGCTCACATCTACCAGGCTCAGCTTCTTGGCCTCATAGTCCAGCAGCAGCCCCACCTTCTCTGGCTGTCCAATACCCTCAACTGGGGCTTTCTCGTTGGCCAACATGGTGTGCCACTTGCGTTGGGCATAGGAGAACACCCAGGAACGATCATCAAGACCAATGCAGTTATCGCGGGACATGTCCACATCTGCTACTCCTATCCGGAACTGCTGGGAGCGCTTCACTGTCACCTCCCAGTAGTGTCTGCCACTGGTGACCGCCGTGTCCGCCAGCACCACTGCCCACTCCCGGAAGCGCTCCACATTCAGGGACACCTGGGTGGGCTCCAATCCTACCAAGCCATATTTGACACCTGTGTCACCTCTGAAGAGTGCCAGGCTGCTGTGAGCGGTTTTTTCTTCCAGTTTGAAAGTGATGCCTGTGGACAGAGCAAAGAGAATGGATAATGACGGAGGCTCGAATCCTAGGGCTGGTGTTATATTCTGATCTGAAGCAGGCAGTCAGGAGATCATGACAAAATAGGGAAGAAGAATTGAAAGACAATTTGGCAGCCAGGAAGGGTGACACACTCCTGTAATCCCAGGAACTGGAGAGGCCGAGGCAAGAGAATCACAAATTCAAGGCCAGTCCTGGAACTTACTAAGTCCCTATCAAAATAAAAAGGGCTGGGGCTATAGCTCAGAGGGAGAGTCCCCTGGGTTCCATCCCCAATACTGGAAAAGAAAGGGGTTGAGGATGTAGCTTAGTGATAAAATGCTCCTGGGTTCAATTCCCAATAAGGAGGAAGAGTGAAAGAGAAGAAAAGGTCTGGCCAAGAACAGTAGAGGCTGAGAACAGTAGAGGCTGAGACAAGAGGTTAACAGGCTTGTGGCCAGCCTCAGCAACTTGGAGAGACCCTGTTTTAAAATAAAAAATATATCGCCAGGCGTGGTGGCGCACGCTTGTAATCCCCGCGCTTGGGAGGCAGAGACAGGAGGATCTCACAGGTTCGAAGCCAGCCGTGCGCGCTGGCTTAGAAGACCCTGTTTCCAAACAAAAATGTAAAAGTAGGTCTGGAAGTGTAGCCCGGAGGTAGAAGGGCTTCCAGGAACCCCAGTACCACCAAAAAAATAAAATAAAATAAAATAAAATAAAATAAAATAAAATAAAAAATATAAGCCGGGTGCGGTGTGCACACTTATTATCCCAGTACTTGGGAGACTGAGACAGGAGGACTGCGCAGGTTTGAAGCCTGCCTCAGCTACTTAGAGAGGCTTTCAGCAACTTAGTGTTTCCAAATAAAATATAAAGTAGGTCTGGGAGTATAGCCCGGAGGTAGAGAGTCCCTGGGTTCCATCCCCAGTACCACAAAAAATAAAAATAATAAAAAACATAAAGGGCTGGGGTATATGTAGCTAACAGGTAGACCACCCGAGTTCAATTCCCAGTACCAAAAAGAAGAAAAACTGTCAGGTGTGGAGGACGATGTTTAAGTGTAGGAGGCACAAGGAGCTGGAAAACGTGACTGGAAAAGCCTGAAATGTAAAGAAACCAGACGCCCAGGCCGGGTAGGGCACGCCTATAATCCTAGTACTTGGGCACAGGAGGACTGCAGGCTCAAGGCCAGTCAGAAATTAGAGGCAGATTGGTGAGGTGGCATATGCTTGTAACCCCTGTACTTGGAAGGCTGAGACAGGTGGCATATGCTTGTAACCCCTGTACTTGGAAGGCTGAGACAGGAAAATCACAGGTTTGAGGACAGCCTCACTAAGTAGTGAGACTCTCATCAACCTAGGGAGATCATGCTTCAAAATAAAAATAGAGTTGGGGTGTAGTTCAGAGGTAGAATGGCTCTAGGTTCAACCCCTAGTGACACACACACCAACACTTAGTGGGGCCTTGTCTCAAAATAAGGGCTGGGGGTGTAGCTCAGAAGTCAAACGCCCCGCGTTCGATCCCCAATACCAAAAAAAGAAACAAGAATGTTATCCAAGGTTTGGAATCTCAAGACCAAGGCCGATGGGGGCGGGATGTGACTCGAAGGGGTTGGAGTTCTCTGAGCGGGCTTTAGGAATAACAGATGGAAACCATTTTAGGGGCAAACCGGGTAAGAGGTGATGACCCTACCTCTCCGGGATTCCCGAACGCCAGCCCCACATCCTTTGGCTCCCCAGAGGCACAAGCGCCACGAACGTGCAAAGGGCAGCGCCATCTTGCGCCGCGGCGGCGCGCAGTTATGACGCAAGGGAGCCCGCGGCGCCGGCGCCGGCTCCCCTCCTTGAAGGCTGCGGTTCTACTTCCGGCGCAGTTTATCTACAAGGGAAGGCGCTCTTCCGGCGTGGTGGGCGCGCTCCTCGCCCCAGCATTCGGAGGGTGAGACCAGAGGATCACAGACAGCCCCGCTGCTTAGTGAGACCCTGTTTCAAAGTAAAGAATAAAAAAATAGGCCGGGGCAGGGGGTGTAGCTAGGAAGTCAAATGCCCCTGGGTTCTATCCCCAGTACTGGAAAAAAAAAAAAAGCATCTGAATAAAATATGTCTAGATATGTCTGCTCTGAACGAAAACCTGGCGTCTGTCAAATGATGTAATGATTTTATAACCATGAAAATCTGTCTTTTCTGTAACCTCCAACTCTGTAACCAAGGAGTATAAAAGGCTGTTAAGACTGATGTTCGAGCCAGGTGCGGTGACACACACTTGCAATCCCAGTACTTGGGAGGCTGAGACAGGAGGATCACAGGTTCGAAGCCAGACTCAGCAGCTTAGTGAGGCTCTCAGCAACTTAGTGAGACCCTGTTTCCAAATAAGATATAAAATAGGGTTGGAGGTGTAGCCTGGAGGTAGAAGGCCCCTGGGTTCCATCCCCAGTAACAGAAAAAGGAAAAAAAAAAAAAAAAAAAAAAAAGACTGATTTTCGGGGCGGCAGCAATTATTGCAATTGCTGCTTGCCCCAGCCAGCCGGTATAAAAGGTGGCAGTATAATAGGTACTGTCCTGCTTCCTCCAGCTGGCCGGCAAATAAAGCATCCTTTTTGGCACTTTGGAGTATGGTGTGTCTCTGTAGGTCACTTCACAATACGTGGGAGGCTGAGACAGGAGGATTGCAGGTTCGCAGCCAGCCTCAACAATTTAGTGAGTGTTTCCATATAAAGAATAAAATAGAGCTGCGGGTGTAGCTCAGAGGTAGAACCTTCCTGGGTTCAATCCCCAGTACCACCAAAAAGAAAAAAAAAAAAAAAAAGACTGAGGATTTGCTCAGTGGTAGAGTAATCCTGGGTTCAGTTCCCAGTACCATTCACACACACAGAAGCATAACTAATTAGACTCCACTCCAGCTTCGCTTGGGACAAATTACTCAACTTCTCTGAGTCTTGGTGTAATAATTTGTAAAACTGAAATAATATAACCCATAGGCTATAGTTAAAAAAAAATTATAAGCCCTGGGTTCAATCCCCAGCACTAATGAAAAAAATATAAAAAAATTATTTAGAATGCAGTTTGACAAATATCAACCACTAAATGGTAGCTGTTTATAATAAATGTTAAAAAAAAACACAAATATAAACTACGTGTGGTGGCACATGTTTGTAATTCCAGCATTTGGGAGGCTGAGACAAGAGGATTGCAGTTTGCAGATAGCCTCAGCTACTACTTAGTGAGGCACTCTGCAACTCAGTGAGATCCTGTTTCAAAATGAATAAAAAATTGAGCCAGGCATGGTGGTGCATGCTTGTAATCCTAGCACTTGGGAGGCTGAGACAGGAGGATCACACAGGTTCAAAGCCAGCCTCAGCTATTTAGTGAGGTTCTCAGCAACTTAGTAAGATCCTGCTTCCAAATAAAGTAAAAAAATAGGTCTAGAAGCCTGGATTCCACCCCCCAGTACCACCAAAATATAATTGGGCTGGGGTATAGCTCAGAGGTTGAATGCCCCTGGGTTCCATCCCCAGTACTGGAAAAAAAAAATCACAAACATAAGCCGGGTGCGGTGGCACAGGCTTGTAATCCCAGTACTTGTGAAGCTGAGACAGGAGGATTGCAGGTTCACTGCCAGCCTCATAAACTTGTGAGGCCCTCTGCAACTTAGTGAGAGCCTGTTTCTAAATAAAGAATAAATTAGGGCTGGGGTATAGCTTGGAGGTAGAATACTCCTGGGTTCAATCTCAAGTAACCACACACACATACAACTCAAATACTGTAAATGGCAGTTTTGTATTTTCAGGACTGAGACTGGATGATTTAGTTCAATGGAATACTGTTTTCCCAACTTAACCAAAAGTATCAATATTTTGCTTAGGATGGAACCTGTATTAGGTAGGTGATTATGAACAGCCTACATTTAACAATTTGATCTGCTTAATCTCCTGTCCCTGCATTCTAAACATTTCAATCTGTCCGCTTCTCAAGGTTCTGCTGGTCAGCCCAATATCAACATCCCACCTCCATCCTCCTGCCCCTCAAAAAAGTGATGTTAGATTTCTTTTTGTTTTGTGGCACTAGGGAATAGAACCCAGAGGCATTCTACCTCCAAACTACACCCCTAGCCCGATTTTATTTCTTATTTAGAAACAGTATTTCATTCGGTTGCTATAAGCCTCTCTCAACAGGTCATGGTGGTACACACTTGTAATCCCAGCATTTGGGGAGCTGAGACCAGAGGATCACAGTTCGCAGACAGGCTCAGCTATTTAGTGAGGCCCTTTGCAACTTAGTGAGGCCCCGTTTCAAAATAAAGAATGATTTAATAAAAATAGGGCAGGGGGTGTAGCTCGGAGGTCAAATGCCCCCGGGTTCCATCCCCAGACCCCCCCCCAAAAAAAAGAGCCGCTCTCTAAATTGCCAAGACTGGCAGTGAACCTGTGATCCTCCTGTCTCAGCCTCCTAAATGCGGGGATTACAAATGTGCACCACCATGAGCAGCTACATTTTTTTCTTTTCTTTTTCTATTTTAATTTATTTTATTTTATTTTTTCAGTACTGGGGATTGAACCCAGGGGCATTCGACCTCCAAGCTAAACCCAGGAGCATTCTACCACCGAGCTAAACCCCCAGCCCTATTTTTTATTCTTTATTTTGTAACAAGGGCTCACTAAGTAGCAGAGGTCTCACTAAGTAACTGAGGCTTTCCACGAACCTGCAATCCTCCTGTCTCAACCTCCCAAGTACTGGGATTACAAGCATGTGCCACTACAACCAGCTTAGATTTCTTTTCTTTTCTTTTCTTTTCTTTTCTTTTCTGTACTGGAGATGAAACTCAGGGGTATTCTATCTCTGAGCAACACCCCCAGCCCTATTTTTTATTCTTTATTTTGAAACAGGGTCTCACTGAGTTGCAAAGGGCCTCCTAAGTAGCTGAGGCTGTCTGCAAACAGTGATCCTCCGGTCTCAGCCTCCCGAATGTTGGGATCACAAGCATGTGCCACCACACCCACATTTAGATTTCTTTTTGTCCTCTCCTCCTCTTCTTCCTCCTCCTCTTCCTCCTCCTCCTCTCCTTCTTCTCCTCCTCCTCCTTCTTCCTCTTCCTCTTCTCCTCCTTCTCCTTCTCCTTCTCCTTCTTGTTCTTCTTCTTCTTCTTTTTTTTTTTTTTGGTGGTACTGGGATTCCTGGGAACCCTTCTCCGGGCTACACTCCCAGACCTATTTTATATTTTTATTTTAAGCCAGCGAGGCTGGCATCAAACCAGCACGATCCTCCTGTCTCCGCCTCCCAAGCACGGGGATTACAAGCATGCGCCACCAAACCCGGCCCTTTTTTTTTTCTTGGGGAAGGGTGTTGGGGATAGAACCCAGAGTCATTTTACCTCCAGGCCACACCCCGAGCCCTATTTTTTATTCTTTATTTTTGAAACAGGATCTCACAAAGTTGCAGAGGGCCTCGCTAAGTAGCTGAGGCTGTCCTCGAACCACCATCCTCCAGTCTCAGCCTTCCCAATGCTGGGATTACAAGCGTGCAGCACCACACCCAGCATTAGACTTTTTCTTTTTTTTCAATTTTGCTTTTATTGGTGCATTATAGTCTCACATCATAGTGTAAATCATGTTGACAGTAACATACATGCACACAGCACTTGGTGGACCTCCCTCCCCAACTGTCTTCCCATCTCCCTCCTTCCCTATAGAGAGTACTAAGATTGACATTGGTATTTTACTTATGTACCCATAGCTGATGGTAGTAATTAATAGTGATTTTAGATTTCTTTTTTCTTTTCTTTTTCTTTTTTATTTTTGCAGGTCTGGGGATGGAACCCAGGGACATTCGACCTCCAAACTACACCCCCTGCCCTATTTTTTATTCTTTATTTTGAAACAGGGTCTCACTAAGTTGCGGAGGGTCTCACTAATTAGCTGAGGCTGTCCGCAAACCGTGATCCTCTGGTCTCAGCCTCCTGGATGCTGGGATTTTAGATTTCTAAAAGCCTGAAAAATTAACTAACCTGTGGGCTTATGGCACACACCTGTAATCCCAGTACTTGGGAGGCTCAGTCAGGAGAATCACTGGTTGAGATCAGCCTTAGCAATTTAGGGAGAAGCTCAGCTAAGGGAGACTCTGTTTCAAAATAACAAATAAGCTGGGATAGTGGCACATGCCTATAATTTCAGTACTTGGGAGGCTGAGACAGGAGTACTTGCAGGTTCGAAGCCAGCCTCAGCAACTTAATGAGGCTTTCGGCAACAACAAGCGTGCATCCCAGCTCCGCTGCAGTTCCTTCTTTTAAAGGCGTACATTTTAGCTGTAGGATGGATGAGAACACTGGCTGTTCTAATTGGATGCAGTAAGTGCCATCGTTGAAGTGATTATAAGATATGCAGGAATAAAAAGAAAAGCTTCTAGTTGTGTGTAGTAGCACACGCTTGTAATCCCACCATTTGGAGGCTGAGACAGGAAGATCAGGGTTTGTGGCCAGCCTCAGCTACTTAGTGAGGTACTATGCAACTCAGACCCTATTTCAAAATAAAGAATCAAAAATAGGGCTGGAAGTGTAGCTTGGAGGTAGAATGCCCCAGTACTGAAAAAAGAAGAAGAAGAAGGAGGAGGAGGAGAAGGAGGAGGAGGAGGAGGAGGAGGAGGAGGAGGAGGATTATTTAATGAGTGTATGGGAAGTGTTGGGGAAAGACTTCCCAAAAGCCTTAGATAGAGCTTGAAAAGAAGAAACAGGGAAGCAGGTGAGAAAGCCACCACCTTCTCTCTTAGTTAATATCTTCCTTCCAAGTAACATACTCTGAGTGCCACATTTACTCTAGTATGTCAACCACAGTTACCTATTGGAGACAGTCTCAATCTCTGCTCCTTATTTATTTATTTATTTATTTATTTATTTATTTATTTTGTGTGTGTGTGTGTGGTACTAGGGATGAAACCCAGGGGCCTTTCTGCCTCTGGGCTATACTCCCAGACCTATATTATACTTTATTTGGAAACAGGGTCTCACTAAGTTGCTGAGAGCTTCACTAAGCAGCTGAGGCTGGCTTTGAGCCTGTAAGATCCTCCTGCCTCAGCCTCCCGAGTACTGGGATCACAAGCGTGCACCACCACACCTGGCTTTCCATATTTACTTTTTGAGTTCCAAATCTGTACATTCAGTAGCATATTGGACATCCATTCCTGGATGTTCCTCAGTCACCTGAACCCCAGAATGCTCAAAGTTAACTATCTTCCTCCACAAGCTTCCTCTTCCTCCTCAATTCTATGACTCCATGACTGCCAGTTGCCTGAAATCTAGGAGCCATTGACTTGTCTCTTTCATTTCACAATTTCTTTGTCATTGAATCCCTATAACATTATTTCTCCACTGGATAAGCATAAGCATTTTATTTTTCTTTTGCAGTACTGGGAATTGAACCCAGAGGCATTCTACCTCCAAGCCACACCTCCAGTCCTATTTTTATTCTTTTATTTTGAAACAGGGGTCACTAAGTTGCAGAGGACCTCACTAAATAGCTGGGGCTGGCCATGAACCTGCAATCGTTCTGTCTCAGCCTCCCAAGTACTGGATTACAAGCATGCATCACCATGTCCATCTTCATATATATATATATATATATATATATATATATATATATGATATATACACACACACACACACACACTGGGATGTCAACCAGTATATACTGGGAATTGAATTCAGAGATGCTGAACAACTAAGATACATCCTCAGCCTCCCTTGTTTTAAATTTTGAGACAGGGTCTCACTGAAATGCCCAGGCTAGCCTTGAACCTCCTGCCTCAACCTCCTGAAAAGCTGGGATTACAGGCATGGGCTCCCACACAAGGCAGGCTGTGAATTTTTCTCCTCCTCCTCCTCCTCCTCCTCCTCCTCCTCCTCCTCCTCCTTCTTCGGTACTGGGAATGGAACCCAGGGGCATTCTTATCTCTGAGAGACACCTCCAGACCTATTTTTTTATTTTTTATTTTATTTTATTTTTATTTATTATTATTATTATTATTTTTGGTGGTACTGGGGTTCCTGGAAGCCCTTCTACCTCCGGGCTACACTCCCAGACCTATTTTTTTACATTTTTATTTGGAAACAGGGTCTCCTAAGCCAGCGCGCGCGGCTGGCTTCGAACCTGCGCGATCCTCCTGTCTCTGCCTCCCAAGCGCGGGGATTACAAGCGTGCGCCACCACGCCCGGCCTATTTTTTATTTTGAAACAGGGTCTCACTGAATTGCAAAGGGCCTCACTAAGTACCTGAGGCTGTCCATAAATAGTGATCCTCTGGTCTCCGCCTCCGGAATGCTGGGATTACAAGTGTGCGCCACCACGCTCTGCTCTGTTTTTTGTTTTTTGTTTTTTTTGAAACAGGGTTTCACTAAGTTGTGGAGGGCCTCACTAAGTAGCTGAGGCTGTCCAGAAACCATGATCCTCCCATCTCAGCCTCCAATTGATGGGATTACAAGCATGTGCCACCATGCCCGGGCTGTGATTTTTGAAAAATGGGGATTAAATCCTTTTTTCTCTGTGCCTTAGTGCCTCAGTACCTCAGTATTCACCTTAGCACAGAATGTGTGTTCATTGTTTTTCAATGAATAAATGACAGTATAAAGGGAAAGGGGTTTGTTTCCACATGTTTGACGTGCCGTGGCCCATTCTCTTCACCAGGGGGCAGTCTGGCAAGCCTTTTCAGACACTTCAACACAAAACCCAGCTTTGTTGCCTTAGAGCAAGAAAGCAAGGAGTTGGGAGGAGAGACTTCAGAAAGTCCTTCTGTATCAGTACTTTGTTATATTTGTGACACTGAGAATCGAATCCAGGGCATTCTACCTCCAGCTACACCCCTAGCCTGATTTATTTTATTTTATTTTATTTTTTTGCAGGTCTGGGGATGGAACCCAGAGGCAGTCAACCTCCGAGCTACACTCCCTGCCCAATTTTTTTTTTTTAATTCTTTATTTTGTAACAGGGTCTCACTGAGTTGTGAAAGGCCTCACTAAGTAGCTGAGGCTGTCTGCAAACCATGATCCTCCAGTTTCAGCCTCCCAAATGCTGGGATTACAAGCGTGCGCCACCACACCCGGCCCAATTTCTTATTCTTTATTTTGAAACAGGGTCTCACTGAGTTGCAGAGGGCCTCTCTAAGTAGCTGAGGCTGTCTGCGAACCACTATCCTTCTGTGTCAGCCTCCCGAATGCTGGGATTACAAGTGTTCCCCACCACGCCCGGCTTTATTTATTTTTTTTGCAGTACTGTGGTGGAACCCAGGGGCATTCTACCTTCGAGCTACACCCCCAGCCCTATTTTTTAGTCTTTTAAAAAATTTTATAGCCGGGCGTGGTGGCGCACGCTTGTAATCCCCGCGCTTGGGAGGCAGAGACAGGAGGATCGCGCAGGTTCGAAGCCAGCCGCGCGCACTGGCTTAGGAGACCCTGTTTCCAAATATAAAATGTAAAAAGAGGTCTGGGAGTGTAGCCCGGAGGTAGAAGGGCTTCCAGGAACCCCAGTACCACCAAAAAAAAAAAAAATTATAATTTTTTTTGGTACTGGGGCTACAAGTGTGTACTACCATGCCCAGCTAGTCTTGTTTTTACTTTTTTTATAGAATATTTTATTTTATTTTATTTTTGGTGGTACTGGGGTTCCTGGAAGCCCTTCTACCTCTGTGCTACACTCCCAGACCTATTTTCTATATTTTTATTTGGAAACAGGGTCTCTTAAGCCAGCACAGCTGGCTTCAAACCTGCGCGATCCTCCTGTCTCCGCCTCCCAAGCACGGGGATTACAAGCATGCGCCACCACGCCCGGCTTTTTTTAACTTTTGAAACAGGGTCTCACTGAGTTCCAAAGGGCCTCAGTAAGTAGCTGAGGCTACAAACTGGGATTACAAGTGTGCACTACCACACTGGGTCTGATTTTTATTTTGAAACAGGATTTCACTAAGTTGCTGAGGACGGGGCTAAGTTGCTAAGGCTGTCCTCGAACCTGTGATCCTCCTGTCTCAGCCTCTCCCAAGTACTGGGATTACAGGCATGTGCCCTCACGCCTGGCCCAGGATTGTGTTTCTGTAGGCCTTCTCCTCTGTTCCTGGCACACATCCTCACACTGTCACTCAAGACACACTTCCCTTACCTTATTCCCTATTCAGGGAATGACTTTATCTGTCATCTTGTATTATTTCACTTTTATAGACCAGCCATTCATGTAATAAAATCTTTGCCAGATGCCATGGCACATGCCTATAATCACAGTACTTGGGAGGATAAGACAGGAGGATCACAGGTTCAAGACCAATGTGCGGTGACCTAGCAGAAACTCATTTCACAGTAAAAGATAAGCCAGGCATTGTGGTGCACGCTTGTAATCCCAGTACTTGGGAGGCTGAGACAGGAGGATCACAGGTTCAAAGCCAGCGTGGGCAGCTTTGCAAGGCTTTTAGCAACCTAGTGAGACCCTGTTTCCAAATAAGAAATAAAATCGGGCTGGGGTGTAGCTTGGAAGTAGAATGTCCCTGGGTTCAATTCCCAGGACCACAAGAAAGAAATAAAATAAGCTCTTTTTTGTCATTCAGAATTTTTTTTTTTTTTTTTTTTTTTTTTTTTTTTTTTTAGTATTGGGGACTGAACCCAGGGTTGTTGTACCTCTGAGCTATACCCTCACTAAATTGCTGAGGTTGGCCTTTAACCTGCAATCCTCCTGGCTCAGCCTCTCAAATACTGAAATGATACTTAGGAAGTGATAGGATTTTGCTCGACAAACAAAAGAAAGAAGCACGTTAGAGAGAGGGAACAGTTTAGGCTGAAGGGCTGAGTTATGAAACAGAATAGCGGCTTAGAGGAGCCATAAGGAGCGCAGTGTTGCTAGTCTCATGCAGGGGGATAAGGAGAGTAGTTGGAATAGTTGAGGCTGGGTTGCGAAGCGCCATGTATGCCATGATGAGGGGTTTAAACCATCTTTCCAGACAGGGGTGGTGGTGCATGCTTATAATCTCAGCATTCGGGAGGCTGAGACTGTAGGATCGCAGTTCGCAGACAGCTTCAGCTACTTAACGAGGCTCTTTGCAACTTAGTGAGACCCTGTTTTAAATTAAAGAATTAAAAATAGGGCTAGGGGCTTGCTCAGAGGAAGAATGCCCCTGGGTTCCATTCCCAGTACTGTAAAAATAAAAAAAAAATTAAAAAAAAAACCATCTTCCAGGACTTCAGAAGCTGTTGAAGGGAACATTGCATGTCCTCACAAAAGACTAGAGCTGTGGCAGCGTGCGGAATGAACTGGAGGAGAAGAGACTAGAACCAGGGACAAACAGGCCCGGAGGCTACTGGAGCTTTCAGATGAGACATGGTGTGGATTCAGCTGTCTGAGAAGTAAAATTAGCCGGGAGTGGTGGTGCACGTTTGTAATCCCAGTACTTGGGAGGCTGAGACAGGAGGATCAAAGTTTCAAGCCCAGCCTCAGCTATATAGTGAGCCCTTCTGCAACTTAGACCCGTTTCAAAATAAAGAATAAAAAATAGGGCTAGAGGTGTAGCTTAGAGGTAGAATGCCCCTGGCTTCCATCCCCAGTACTGAAAAACAAAAACAAAAACAAAAAAAAGAAGATGTAGAATTAGTGAGCCTTGGTGAGGACACGGGGAGGAAGTCAAAGCTGATTCCTAGATTTCTTTTTTTTTTTTTTTTGGTGGTACTGGGGTTCCTGGAAGCCCTTCTACCTCTGGGCTACACTCCCAGACCTATTTTTACATTTTTTAAAATATGGAAACAGGGTCTCCTAAGCCAGTGCGCGCGGCTGGCTTTGAACCTGTGCGATCCTCCTGTCTCTGCCTCCCAAGCGCGGGGATTACAAGCGTGCGCCACCACGCCCGGCTGATTCCTAGATTTCTGACTTAGTACAGGGATAAAGAAGAAGAACTGCCTGGCATGGTGGTGGACTTCTGTCATCCTGGTACAAAGGAGGCGGAGACAGGAGGTTTGTAGGTTCAAGGACAGGCTCGGCAACTTAGTAAGACTCTCAGGATTCTAGCGAGACAAAAAATAAAAAGAGCTAGGAGTATAGCGCTTGGGTTCAATTCTCAGTAACACACACACACACACACACACACACACACACACACACGAGAACCATGTTGGAATGGGAGTAAGATAATGAAGGGGTTTTTGTTGTTGTTTTTGGTGGTACTGGGAATGGAACCCAGGGGCCTTCTACCTCCGAATACACTCCCAGACCTATTTTATATTTTACTTGAAAACAGGGTCTCTTAAGCCAGCTGAGGCTGACTTTGAACCTGCCCGATCCTCCTGTCTCAGCCTCCCAAGCGTGGGGATTACAAGCGTGCGCCACCACGCCTGGCGATAATTAAGTTTTAGATAGGCTGATTTTGAGATGTCTATGGGATAATGAGGTGAGGATGTCCTGTACTTTTATGGATATAAATTTAGAGAGAGGTGGGTATAGACGAGACGATCTGAGGGGAGGGTCTAGACTGCAGTCTAGGGAGCACACTGCAGGTACAGCTGGCGGGAGTACTAGTATGGGGGCATGTGTAGAGTGCTTAGAGCAGGCCCTGATCCACGGTGAGCGTGGGCCTGCCTGGCTTGGGGCTGAATCCAGCTTCCTAGAAAGGAAAGAAAGAGGGAGGCAAGGACAGAATCGGCCAGCCAGGCACAGTGGCACACACCTGTAGTCTCGGGATTTGGGAGGCTGAGATAGGAGCATTGCAGGTTCAAGGTCAGCCTGGGCAACTCAGTGAAACCCTGTCTTAAAATTAAAAATAAAATAAGGCTACAGGGTTGGGGGTATAACTCAGAGGTAGAATGGCCCTTGGTCTAATCCCCAGTACTGAAAAAAAGGGGGGGGGACTATTTCTTGGGTTGTGTGACTGTCGCATTTCTAATGTTTGGGGACCCTGGCCTGATCTAAGTGCTAATTGGAGCCCTTAGCTAAATGAGAGACGGATGATGCACTCAGAGCTTGGCGATTGTTCTGGACTTTGCCAGGAGTCAGCAGTCAGCAAAGCATAAGCAGAGAAAGAGAGAGAAGGGGGCGGCGCGCAGGAGCCAGCCAAAGGGGCTGCTGGGCTGGCTCGCGCTATGTTGGGGCCTTTGTCCTACTGAAATTGTCCACACAATGAGGCTGGGTTACATGCTGACCTGGCATTCTGAATGTGGAGTCGGGACAGAGGTTCTACACGGTGGAAGCAAAGATGGATGGTCATCTATTACCCGAGGACCACATCCCTGTGCACAGACTCTAGAGAGGACGTTCAATACGTGGTAATAATAAATCATGTTAATATGTGATTAATTCACAAATCAATGCATTTATACTTTGATTTAAGGCGGGTAACTTAACATATGCCTATTGCTTGGACAGATCTCATTTGCTCTTCATACCACCCTGTACGATCAGCAAAGTAGATATTTTTATGGAACTCAAACTCAAGGTAGATATTTGTTTATGGTACTGAGGTTGAACCTAGAGGCATTCTACCTCTAAAGTATACCCACGGCCCTTTTCATCTTTTATATTGAGACATGTTCTTGCTAAGTAGCTGAGGGCCTCACTAAATTGTGGAGGCTAGCCTCAAATCTGCGATTCTCCTGTCTCAGCCTCACAAATAGTGGGATTACAGGCATGCGCCATGTCTCGCTAAACCTGATTTATTTATTTATTTATTTACTTGTTTTATTTTTTTATTTTTTTAGTACTATGAATGGAACTCAGGGGTATTCTACCTCCGAGCTACACCCCCGGCCCTATTTTTATTCTTTATTTTGAAACAGTGTCTCACTGAGTTGCAAAGGGCCTCGCTAAATAGCTGAGGGTGCTCTCGAACCAGGATCCTCCTGCCTCAGCCTCTGAATGCTGGGATTACAAGCATGCGCCACCATGTCCGGCTGAAACCTGATTTATTTTTTAGGTCTTGATATGGGTTAACTAGGGAGTAGGTGCAGAAAGATGGTGAGTCACTGCTAGACCTCCGCGGTCGCCATGGCAATCACACAGGTCCCCATGGCAATCACATAGGACCCATTGTGGAGAAAAGAAGCAAGACAGTAGTTCTGCCTGTAGCCCCCATCTGTAGAGACCCTTCTTCTCCCTATTAGTTTGGAGCATGCTTCTATAGCACTCTCTGGGTCTGGGAAATGGGGCTTTCTTTTTAGAATGGGGTAGTAAACATAGGATCACTGGGCTAAGAATATCCCGAGTTTGCAAGATTGATCTTTAGTAGCCAGAGATAACTCAGTTAAGTGTAGAGATAGATGAAACTCCAAGATGATTCTTACTGCAAGCTTATAAGACTTATGAAAATGTATAACTACCCAAGTTTTACTTTTATACTTTTTGCAGTACTGAGGATGAAACCCAGGGGCATTTTACTTCCCAGCTACCCCCAGGCCTCATTTCTATTCTTTATTTTGAAACAGGGTCTCACTGTGTTGCAAAGGGCCTCACTGAGTAGCCGAGGCTGGCCAAAACCCTGATCCTCCTGCCTCAGCCTCCCGAATGCTGAGATGTACAAGTGTGCACCACCACGCCTGGCTCCCAAGTTTTATTTTAAAAATCTGTTCTCTACTTCCATAGTTTCTATTGGGAAAAAAGTTTAAAAATTTCAAAACTAATTATATGGAGCCAGGTGTGGTGGTGCACACCTATAATCTCAGTACTTGGAAGGCTGAGACAGGAGGATCACAAGTCAGCCTCAGGAACTTAGCAAGACTTTCAGCAACCTAATGAGATCTTGTTTTAAAACAAAAAAGGGGCTGAGGATATGAATCAAAAGTAGAATGCTCTTGGGTTCAGTTTCCAGTGTCAGAAAATAACAACAACAGCAATAACAACAATAATAATCATATAGGTTGCTTAAGGCCAGAAGGAAAGAAAAAAAAAAAAAAGGCCAGACGTGGTGCACACTTGTAATCCCAGCATTTGGGAGGCTGAGACAAGGATTGCAGTTCACAGACAGCCTCAGCCACTTAGTGAGGCCCTTTGCAACTCAGTGAGACTCTTTTTCAAAACAAAGAATAAAAAAATAGAAGCTGGGCGTGGTGGCGCACGCTTGTAATCCCCGCGCTTGGAAGGCTGAGACAGGAGGATCGCACAGGTTCAAAGCCAGCCCCAGCTACTTAGTGAGGCTCTCAGCAACTTAGTGAGACCCTGTTTCCAAATAAAGTATAAAATAAGTCTGGGAGCATAGCCTGGAGGTAGAAAAGCCCCTGGGTTCCACGTCCAGTACCCCCCCCACATACAAATAATAATAAAAAATAGGACTGGGAGTGTACCTGGGAGGTAGAATGCCCCTGGATTCCATCCCCAGTACAGAAAAAAATAAATGCTCTGGGTATGATGATGCATGTTTTTAATCCCAGTACTTGGGAAGCTGAGATAGGATCGAAGGCTCGCAGCCAGCCTAGATAGGAGGGTTGAAGATTCACGGCCAGCCTTAGCAACTTAGTTAGACCTTGTTTCAAACTAAAAGAATAAAATAGGGTTGGGGGGTGGTATAGCTCAGAGGTAGAATGTCCCTAGATTCCACCCCTGGTAGTGTGCACATGCGTGCGCGTGCACACACACACACACACACACACACACACACACACACACACTTGCAACCCCTGAAAAGAACTTCAAATACAAGAAGGCAAAAAGGAGAAACAAGGTAATCAGAAGAAAAGATGAAGATGAATTGGGGAGTGTCCTGGATGATCCCAGGAATGTTGGTCTCAAGAATCTCCAGGAGCCGGGCGTGGTGGCCCACGCTTGTAATCCCTGCGCTTGGGAGGCTGAGACAGGAGGATCGTACGGGTTCGAAGCCAGCCTCAGCTACTTAGTGAGGCTTTCAGCAACTTAGCGAGACCCTGTTTCCAAATAAAATATAAAAAAGGCCTGGGAGTATAGCCCGGAGGTAGAAAGCCTCTGGGTTCTACCCCTAGTACCACCCCCCCAAAAAAAATCAAGAATCCCCAGGAATTCTTCAAAGGCACACTCCTTTACAGATTCCGGTGGGCCGGGTGCCAGTCCAGCAGTGGTTGCATCTCACTGGTTTATCTGTTTCTAGGAGGGATAGGGATACCCTTATCTTGCCTCTCCTGAAATTCTTCTTATTGTCTTCCAGATCCTCACTTTAGCTTTCCTCTTCCCTCCTTTTTCCCACTCCCTATCATGTTTAGGGAGTAGCTGGGAATGTAGCTCAGAGGTAGAGAGGCCCTGGCTTCAATTCCCAGCACTGAAAAAAAGAAAAAAAGAGAGACAGAGAGGTGCTGGGGAGTTGAAAGATGAGTTTCTGCTTTCACTCTGGGTGCCTGTGGTGGACAGAAGCCATCAGCAGATCATGCCCTTCACTCAGTGAGTCTGGAGTCATAGGGCTAAGAAAAAGAAAGTTTGGTAGTCTGAGGAGTGTGAATGCTTGGGTGTGAGACTGAGTGAGCACAAGTGTTTGGCTTGGTTAGGTTAGGTTGAGTACTGAAGAATGAACCCAGCGGCATCTTCCAGCTACATTCCAGCGTGTGTGTGTGTGTGTGTGTGTGTGTGTGTGTGTGTGTGTGTTTTACTAGAGATTGAACCTAGAAGCATTCTACCTCTGAACTATACCTCCAGCCCTTTTTATTTATTTACTTATTTTTATTTATTTACTTATTTTTTATGGCACTGGGGGTAGAACCAAGGAGCTTTTCTACCTCCGGGCTATACTCCCAGACCTATTTTATACTTTATTTGGAAACAGGGTCTCACTAAGTTGCTAAGAGCCTCACTAAGTAGCTGAGGCTGAAACGTTGAAACATTGAAACTGTGTGATCCTCCTGTCTCAACCTTCCCAGCTCTGGGATTACAAGTGGGCGCCACTACGCCTGGCTTTATTTTCTGTTTTGAAATAGGGTCTTGCTGGATTGCTGGCAGTCTTAATACATTGTTGAGGCTACCCTTGAACCTGTGATCCTTCTGTCTCAGCCTCCCAGGTACTGGGATTACAGCTGTGTGCCACAAGGCCAGGCTGAGTACAGCATTTAAGGCTCCCTGGAGCGCCCTGAGCGAGGCTGGAGTGGAGGCAGACGAGGCTGTTCTCTATTGGCTGAGGGAGGAGACGAGGTATTCCCTGGTCAGAGGAGTGAAGCTGTCCTCTTTTGGCCGCCTTTTTCTGCTGGAGAAACACTTGGAACACTTGTTTCTCACCTCCCAATTCCGCTCACTTAGATTGAGAAAAATATTTTTCTACCTGGAACAGGATAATCCACCAGGCTCTGGACAAGGCTGGCAAAATGGTGGTTGGGAGGTAAGCTTCCTGAGGAGAGGAGAAATCATTCTCATATCGAAAGCCAAGACGTTTCCTCTTCTCCACTGCTGAATCCCTGGTGGCTTGTTCTCTGGCTGCTCCTTTATTCTCTCCTAAAGTCGTTCCTCCCAGGCCAGACACTTGTGGGTCAATAGATGGGAGCATTACGAGGCTGAGGACTGGTTGCTTTGCTTTGTTTCAGTTATAGCTGAACACGGGGCTTCCTGCGCGCTAGGCAAGCACTGTCCGCTGAGCTAAGTCCTCAGTTGGGCTTTTTGAGGGGAGAGGGAGTGAGAGAGGATAAGTAGAGTGCAGCAGGAGACCAGTGGGAAGAAGAGTGGGGCAGATGCTGCCCGCCTAGGCGACAGCCTCATATGGCTCCCCCACCCTTCTCCCTCAGGACGGCAGAGGCATTGGATTTGGAGAGGTGTGGGCTAAAGGCTTGGATTCTCCCCGTCCTCGTGGGGTGGTCGTCAGGGCCTCACACCTAGCAGTCCCTCCATGCAGCCAGCCCCGGCTGGCGGGCCGGCGCTGCCGAGCCTGGCACAGGTGTTTGGTGAGGTGGGTGGGGTGTAAACCTCACTGTGACTCACACTGCTGGCCTGACCCACTTCAGGGGCTGGCTCATGTCCTGGCTCAGCATAGGGGCCATTTCTTTTTTTTTTTTTGGTGGTACTGGGGTTCCTGGAAGCCCGTCTATCTCCGGACTACACTCCCAGACTTATTTTATTTTTGGAAACAGGGTCTCCTAAGCCAGCATGGCTGGCTTCGAACCTGCGCGATCCTCCTGTCTCTGCCTCCCAAGCGCGGGGATTACAAGCGTGCGCCACCACGCCCGGCCATAGGGGCCATTTCTACCTGACACTACCCAGCAGCTCCAGCCCAGTTGTTCACCCAGCTAAACAACAATCTCCTCCCCGTGTAGGGCCACACTGGACAGGTAATGAAGGTAGTTGGCAGATTAGGACGTTAAGGACAGCTGTTCTGGGCACCCTCTCATTAATCCACATTGCGAACGAAGCAAATAGGCCCAGGTGTTAGACTCAACCTCAGGAATGTGGGTGACTTGCTGCAGATCCTTTATTCACAGCTTCCTAGGTGAGCCGCACACACCTATGATTATAGATCACAGCGACTCAGGAGGTAAGGCAAGACTGCAAACTCCAGGCCGGACTGGGCAACTTAGGAAGAATCTATGTCAAAATTAAAAATAATGTCGAGTGTAGTGACGTGCTTGGGAGGTTGAGACTGGAGGATCACAGGTTCAAGGACAGGCTCAGCAACTGAGTGAGACCCTTGAAAACTTAGTGAGACCCTGTTTCAAAATAAAATAATAAGATAAGACTGAAAGTGTATCTCACAGATAGAATGGCCTTGGTTTAAATTCTCAGCATCGCCAAAAAATAAAAAAGTTTTAAAGTAAAAAAATAAAATTAGGGGTGGCAGTACACACTTGTAATTCTAGTACTGAGAGGCTAAGATAGAAGACTCACAGGTTCTCAGCCAGCCTCTGCTACTTAGGCCCTCTGCAACTTAGTGAGACCCTGTTTCAAAATAAAGAGGAAAAAATAGGGCAGGGAGTGTAGCTCGGAGGCCGAATGCCCCTGGGTTCCATCCCCAAACCCACTATATAAATAAATAAATAGAGATATAGAGAAATAAACAAATAATAAAAAGACTTACTAGACATGGTGGTGCGTGCTTGTGATCCCAGCACTTGGGAGGCTGCGACAGGAGGATGGCACAGGTTCAAAGCCAGCCTCAGCTACTTAGTGAGGCTCTCAGCAACTTGTTTTGAGACCTTGTTTCAAAATAAAGTATAAAATAAATCTGGGAGTGTAGCCTGGAGGTAGAAAAACTCCTGGGTTCCACACCCAGTACCACCCTAAATAAATAAATAAATAAATAAATAAATAAATAAATAAAATGACTAAAAAATAGGGCTGGGGATGTAGCTCTGAGGTACAGTGTCCCTGTGTCTCATCCCCAGTAGCGCAAACTAAACTAAACTAAAATTAAATAAAATAAATTTAAAAATAGGGCTGGGAGTATAACTCAGAAGTAGAATGCCCCTAGGTACAATCCCTAGTACCACACAAAATAAATAAATAAAAGTAAAAAGGGCTGGGGATGTGGCTCAGTGCTAGAGGACCCCAGGGTTCAATCCCCAAGATGAACCCCCCAAAATCTTCTTAGATGAATTGTACTTGTCAGCTATCTATCACTATCACAAAATTTCTGAGAAAGCCAGGCGTGGTGGCACACTTGTAATCCACCATTTGGGAGGCTGAGAGGGGAGGATCAGGCAGGTTCAAAGCAGCCTCAGCTACTTAGTGAGGCTCTCAGCAACTCAGTGAGACCCCGTTTCCAAACTAAATAAATATGGCCGGGCGTGGTGGCGCTTGGGAGGCAGGGACAGGAGGATCGCACAGGTTCGAAACCAGCCGCACTGGCTTAAGAGACCCTGTTTCCAAATAAAAATATAAAAATAGGTCTGGGAGTGTAGCCTGGAGGTAGAGGGCTTCCAGGAACCCCAGGAGCACCAAAAAAAAAAAAAAAGCAAACAAAATAAATATGAAATGGGTCTGAGAGTGTAGCCTGGATGTAGAAAGCCCCTCGGTTCCACCCACAGTACCACAAAAATAAGTAAGTAAGTAAGTAAGTAAATAAATAAATAAATAATACAATAAATAAAGAGAAAAGTTTTCCAGGCACAGTAGCA